>NC_138779.1:137313696-137583696 GCF_965119305.1 Pelophylax lessonae | reverse complement strand
ACAAAGAACAATATTCAAAAGCAATCAGAAACCCTATGTTCAATAATCTAACTTCAGTAAAATAAATACCAATTGCACAAGGCACAATAGGCAAACCTGTATATTGGCTATAGCAGTCCAACAAAGGAAAAAGCATCCAAGAGGCTCTGGGATTTTAATTACCAATTGATATATTGGTTTGCACTAAAGACTGTCAACATGTTTCGGGGGACAGAAAACACTTCCCCTTAACCTCCCTGGTGGTATGATTCTTTCCGATTTTAGGTGCTGGAAGTGGTACAATTATTTTGCATGTAATTCTTAAGAACGAGCAGCCCAAACCAACTATTTACATATGATTTTTTTTTACTGTGCGTTCTTCTTTATAACATCTCGGGTATGATAACGTTTGAAACACAAAATCATAAATTATAATATAATAAATAACTATAAATAAGTTAAAGTATATATGTATGTATGTATATATATGTATATATAATATATGTATACGTGTGTATATATACATATATATATATATATATATATATATATATATATTAAAAGTACAGTAAAACTGCAGGAAAGAGCACTGGGGGGCAAACTAATGTGAATTTATTTTATTTTGTAATGTATCAGTGTGTTTGGTGTGTTTTACTGTTTGAATTTGCCGCCGGTTCCACCCCCTGCGAGCGTCATGTCGCAGGAGACGGAAACCGGGGCACAGAGCATCGGGAGGAAGATCCGGCCGCCGCACACTGCCAGGATACATCGCTGGATCCCAGGGACAAGGTGAGTACCCTCTCTTACAGGATCCAGCGATCTCCCTGGCGGTACCCTGAGTGTGGCTCGGGGTTACAGCTTTTGGCACTAAAACTTAACCCCGAGCCACACTCGGGAATACCGCTAGGGAGGTTAATCAGGGCTGGATTAAGAACATCATGGGCCTGGTGCTGAGGATTTTGATGGTTCAGGGCTTCAGGTATGAATGACACAGTCAATAATCGGTAAGGATCCATTCCAAGAGAGTAAGGGGAATCTAATGGACAGTCTGGGGTGAACAGTGCGGGGGGGAGGGGGTAATTATAAGCACTGATCTCCCTCTATGGCTCACAAAGGAAGCAGCTGAAAGCCACAGGAGGGGGAGGAGGAGAAGCAGCTTTCAGCTGCTTTATGGAGAGTCAAAGAGGGAAATTGGTGCTTGTAATTGCCCCCCACCACCGCACCAATAAACCCCCAACTGTCATATTTCCTCTGCTGCAGGAGGTGCCGGGAGCCTCTCATGTGGCCCTTTACTGGCCCTGACCTGAATAGTCAGTCTGCCCCTAGTGGGCCTAAATTAAGGTGGGGTCCTGGAGTTGTAGATCCAACAGCTCCTATGTTACTCTGACCCTGCCCTTAATGAGAGCTTCAGTTAAAGTCATAAATGTGAATGAATTCAAAATAAGGCTTTCCTGTGTAAATCTATGTAAGGAAGTTTATTGTTGGACCAGGAGAGTTAATAGCAAGCAGCATCTGCATGAACAGCAGTACAGAACTATTCAAGTTTCTGACGTAAAGTGAAGCCCTAATTAGTGGGAAGTGGTGCTTTCTGGTCCCCAAAATACATTGGCTGTCTTTTAGTGCAAACCAAGAAATTATTTTGGGCTCTTCTCTCATTTGGTCGGGCACTCCTTCTGTTGGTACATTTTTTTTATACTGGATGTTCATGTTCATGCCATAGGTAGTCTCTTCTCGTCTTTCCTGGGTATTGGCTGCTCATGCATCCAGAGCAGCATTATAAGAAGCCAGGTGAAGTGTCACTTGTTTTCCCTAGAGGGAAGTGGTTCTCATGACTTTGGCAGCAAATCGGGTGGCAGGGGATTACAGGAAAGGGTACTACAGTCTGATTAGGGTGCCTTCTGTAAAACAGACCGGCTACTTTATCTACAGGTTGTATAATATTCTGATAATCACATCACATACTACACTAACATGTCATTATGATTGTTCTTCAAGAAAACAGCAAAGAAGTGAAACAGCTGTTAAAGAGCCCAGCTTCTGGATGTCCCCACACAGAAGGAACAGTCCTAACCTGGAGATCTACAATGTCATCAAAAAGCAGACGGATGCAGACTTAGCAGGAACAAGGCCAGATATTCGCAATACCTCTTTTCATGTGCCATCTGGGGAGATCTCACCCATGGACAATCTCTCTGGTGAATATGATAATATGACAGGAAACCATTCAGAGAGTGGCTTTGTAACACTAGCCAGCACAGAAAGTGGCTTTGTCACCAATGAACTGTATGAGCTGTGCAATGACAGGTATGGGAGAAGCACAGAATCTGGCTGGGTTGAGAATGAAATCTATGGATATTAGATGAGAAAACTGGACCAAATACATTACAGTGCAAGATGTTTGAAATGCAGGCAATGTTCCAACAATAATCAGAAGAAAATGACTGACTAAGATTCTGCACATTTTTATGAAACAAAATGCATCATGGAATTCTGCATCTGAAAATAGAAGCATTCTCTATTTGCTGCAATGGATTTGCATTAAATTTAAAAGTTCTCCATGTGAACAAAGTGTCTGTCTGTTAACATGTCAAGCATGAGCAAACACTCTTACTTCAGTTTTACTAAAATAATTAATTGTGGAAGTTTCAACTGCATATTGCCATTTCACCACTAGATGTCACTACTTACAAAGAAACAAGGAAAGAGTTGCAAATGCAGCATTCAAAACTGCTAACTGCACAATTAATTGTTCATTTATCTTTTACTGAGTTAAGCTAATGGAACAAAGCTACCTCAAATGAAAACTCCAGTCTAGCAAAACAGATTCTCAGTGAAGCATTATTTTAGTTTATTTTGGTAAAATGGGATAGTTGCATATACTATACACATTGTTCTAATGTAAAAATAAAAGATGGTTTCTGATTAATTGCAAATTTGCACATTTCACAGTTTGCAAAAGTTCAATCACCAAAACAAACAAGTTAAGTGAAGATACCCTTGAACAGTGTTTCCCAAACTCTATATTTCCCAGACTATCAAGTCCAATCTTGATAAATAACACTGATCTACTGTACACCTCTATTCTCCCTTAACCCAGATAATAAACCACACTTATTTGCTCCCTTTTGGTCTGTTGATTATGAAACGCTACCTCTGAAGGAGCTGGAAATTGCCCCGGTTCTTTTCCCAATAGATTGCCCCGCAGCCAGGCAAACAGTCACACTTCGCCTCAAGAAATCAGTCTAGGTGTGTTCTCTTTTGTTGTTTTAATTTTGGGAATAACTGGGATAGGGTTAAGGGAATTGGGTGGGATACTCCAAAAAGAGAGCAGGTTGAGGACAGTATATTCCTTTCTGAAAAGCAGAAGCAAAAGTCCTTGCAATAGCAAATTGTGGACTTGGCTTGTAGTAGAAGATGTCTTTCTTTAGGGCATTAAAAACAAATTCCCTTCAGAAAAAACTAGATAAAATGAGCTCTTTTGCAGTAGAAGCAGTTAAAGTGTTACTAAACCCACAACAGTAAAAACAGACTGTATGCGCAGTAAAGCATGCTTGTTATACTCACTGTGGAACCTTAGGAGTTAATTCTCTGCATTGTGTCAAAAAAGGCTGTTTGATCCTGTCCTCTCTGATCCTCCCCTTCTTCCACTGTCTCCATTTCATCTCCTGATAGAACAGAGCCGTTGGAATCATTCTGCACTTGCTTAGTTCAGTGTGTATTGCTAGAGAGTTGTTGTTTTTTTTTCTTGGGAGGGTTCAAGTGATCAACACAGGGTCAATCAGCACTATCCAGGCAGAGGGCCAGGCGTCCTGCATCCTCATAAGACAGTCAGAGTAGAATGAAGACTCCTCCTACAAGCTTCAACCACTGATAGAAGTCACTGCTATATACAGCTGATGAGAAAAGGTATTTAACAGCTTACATTAGGGATCGACCGATTATCGGCAAAGCCGATATATCGAAGGCCAATATGCATTTCCCCGATATATCGGAATCGGCACCTGAGGTTACCGATATTGCCAATATTTCGGGAAAGTGCTTGTACTGGAGTGATGCCTGCAGCTAGAGGCATCACCCCGATACCGGCGTCCATAGCCGACGGTCGGCTGTCTTGTAATGACAACTGATGCGGCTGAGAAGCCGCTCGGCTGTCATTACAAGGAGCGGGAGGGGATGTCCCCCCCCCCCCGCCTCCCGCGGCTCGCCTGGGTCTCCCGTCCCACCGTGAGACCCGAGCAACCAGCCTGCACAGCCACCGAAGACCCAATCAAAGCTGCATTCGGCTCTGATCAGGTCTCCATGTAAAAAGCCGGAAGTATGTCCTGAGTAACATCAGTTCCGGGTACTGTCTGGTGCTAGATTCAAGACAATGACAGCATTCAAAACAGCCAAACTTGGCGTTTTGAATGCTTTTAAGAGAGGAGGGGTTTGGGGTCTTTTAGATAGTGGCTGATACTGATATGCATTGGCCAAAATATCGGTATCGGCAACGAAATACCGAAATCGGTCAATCACTAGTTTACATACCTCCCAACATTTGGGGAACTTTTTGGAAATGAGGGACACCTAGTAGCAAAAGTATGTAGGCATAGAACACCCCTTTCCACACCCCCCTTAACCACTTGCCTACAGTGCACTTTCACCCCCTTCCTGCCCAGACCGATTTTCAGCTTTCAGCGCTCTCACACTTTGACTGAGAATTACTCAGTCATGCAACACTGTACCCATACAAAAATTGTGTCCTTTTTTTCCACACAAATAGAGCTTTCTTTTGATGGTATTTGGTCAATACTGGGTTTTTTATTTTTTGTGCTATAAATAAAAAAAGACTGAAAATATCGTGAAAAAACGCATTTATCTTTGTTTCTGTCATAAAATTTTGCAAATTAGTCATTTTTCTTCACAAATTTTGGCCAAAATTTATACTGCTACTTATCTTTGGTAAAAATAACCCAAGTAAGCCCCGGTTCACATTTGTGCGAGTGCCGGGTTCGCATGTAATATCGTAGCGGACTGCTCCGACATTACATGCGATCAGCTGTGCGGTGCGAGTTTAGCCATACAGTTTGTATGGCTAAATTCGCATTGCACCCGGAGCAAACACGCACAGGAGGCATTTTTGCAGCCGCATCAGGATCAGATCGCACAGCGGTTCACACTTGTGCGATCCGCTCCTGTGCGAACTGCACGATCGCACTGTGATATGCGATCAAACTGGGGGTGTCGTTAAGATTACATTGACACCCCCAGCGTATCGCATATGGCAGTGTGAACTGCCGGGGGTGCGTGTGCGATGCGGGAACAGGCTGTGAATTCGCAGCCTTCCTGCATCGCATATATGTGAACCGAGCCTAAGTGTATATTATTTGGTCTTTGTGAAAGTTATAGAGTCCACAAGCTATGGTGCGAATCATTGAAAATTGATCACACTTGATCACACCTGATGTACTGAAGGCCTATCTCATTTCTTGAGACACTAAAAAGTCAGGAAAGTACAAATACCCCCCAAATGACCCCTTTTTGGAAAGTAGACATTCCAAGGTATTTAATAAGGGGCATGGTGAGTTTTTTGAAGTTGTAATTTTTTCCCACAATGCTTTGCAAAATGAAGATTTTTTGTTTTTGTTTTTTTTTTACAAATTGCCGTATTAACAGGTTATTTCTCTCACACAGCACATGTATACTTGCAACTACACCCCAAAACACATTCTACTACTCCTCCTGAGTATGGCGATACCACATGTGTGAGACTTTTTCACAGCCTGGCCACATACAGAGGCCTAACATCCAAGTAGCAGCGTCCGGCATTCTAGGCGCATAAATTACACATATAATTTCCTGACAACCTATCGCACTTTTGAAGGCCCTGGAGCACCAGGACAATGGAAACCCCCCATAAAATGACCCCATTTTGGAAAGCAAACAGCCCAACGTATAATTTTTGAGGCATAATGAGTCTTTTGAATATGTCATTTTTTTCCACAAGTTTTTGGAAAATGTGGAAAGAAAATGAAAACACATTTTTTTACACAAAGCTGTCCATTTATGCAATATTTCTAACACATAGCATGTACATAGCAAAAATTGCACCCCAAAATACATTCTGCTATTCCTCCTGAGTATGGCGATACCACATGTGTAACACTTTTTCACAGCCTGGCCACATACATAGGCCTAACATCCAAGTAGCGCTTTACACAAAGTTGTCCATTTATCCACTTTAAGACTGGGCCTATTTTTTTTTGCTAGAAAACTACTTGGAACCCCCAAACATTATATATTTTTTTTTAGCAGAGACCCTAGAGAATAAAATGGAGATCGTTGCAATATTTTTTATCACACCATATTTGCGCAGCAGTCTTCCAAATGCGATTTTTTTTAAAAAAAATTCACTTTTTTGAACTAAAAAATAATTTTCCATAATGTGAAAGATAATGTTACGCCGAGTAATTAGATACCCAACATGTCATGCTTCAAAATTGCGCATGCTCACAGAATGGCGCCAAACATTGGTACTTAAAAATCCCCATAGGCAACATTTTAAAAATTTCTGCAGGTTACTAGCTTAGAGTTACAGAGGAGGTGTAGAGTTACGATCGCGGCGATACCTCACATGTATGGTTTGAACACCGTTTACATATGTGGGCGGGACTTGCGTATGCGTTTGCTTCTGCGCGCGAGCTAACGGGGACAGGGCGCTTTAATTTTTTTTTTTTTTCCTATTTATTTTATTTATTATTTTTTTATTTTTACACAGTTTAAAAAAAAAAAATGTTTTGATCATTTTTATTCCTATTACAAGGAATGTAAACATCCCTTGTAATAGAAATACCAGGCATGACAGGTCCTCTTTATTGTGAGATCTGGGGTCAAAAAGACCTCACACCTCACAACTACACTAAAAAAGAAAAAAAAAAAATTGTTGAAAGAGGAAAAAAAAAAGCGGCCCTTTAAACCGGTTGCTAGGCAACGTCTTTTGACGTAGCTCCGGTCCTCCAAGACCATAGAGTTGAGTGAGGGCCATCTTGCCCTCACTCGACGTCCTGTCTCTGAGGATCCGGGACCGGATAGTTTTCCCCGCTGCCGGCGGGTCCGGTAAGCTGGGAAAACGTCTGGGACACGGCAGGAGGGGGGGGGGCACCTCTTCCCCTGCACCGTAAAGGGTAATTCTGCGGTGAATCTGCCACTGGGACCAGCCTTATCTGAAAGCCGACCGCACGCCGTTTCAAAAAATACCGGGGTTATGGGGGCTATCTGCTGCCATAACCCCAGTATTTAGCTTTTAATGGCCGACGCATATAGTCGTTAGGCGGTCAGTAAGTGATTGCATGTATATGGCAAACAGGTGACGATGACTGATGGGGTGACAGGTGACGATGACTGATGGGGTGACAGGTGACAATGACTGATGGGGTGACAGGTGACGATGACTGATGGGGTGACAGGTGATGATGATTGATGAGGTGACAGGTGACGATGATTGATGAGGTGACAAGTGACGATGATTGATGGGGTGACGGATGACAATCACTGACGGGGTGACATGTGACGATGATTGATGGGGTGACAAGTGACGATCACTGATGGGGTGTCAAGTGACGATGATTGATAGGGTGACAGATGACGATGACTGATGGGGTGACAGGTGACGATGACTGATGGGGTGACAGGTGACGGTGATTGATGGGGTGACAGGTGACGGGCGATGGTCACTCATGGGTGACAGGTGACAGGCGATGGTGCACGGCGGTACTGATGGCAGTCTCTGGTGACCGGTGAACTTTAGGCTACGTTCACAACGCATGACGCACCAAAGAAACTCTTGTACCTTTTTTGGGCGTCATTCGATGTTTGCGCGATGTTACCGCGATTCGGCAGGCGGAAATGGCGGCAACATCGCACAGCGTTTGGGGTGCTATTGCAAAAAACGGGCAACGCACAGGCGTCCCGCAATTTGCAATGATTTCCGGATCGCGGGCAGAATCGCAGTGATTCTGCCTGCGATCGCTGCGCTCACATGTGAACGTTATGGGTGTCAATTTCTGGGCACTGATGAGGTGACTGTTGGGTGACAGGTGACATTGGGGGGGGCTGAGGACTGTGTGGGGACCTTTATTGGTGTGATTTTTACTTTTTACATGTGTACAGAGCAGTAACTCAATGTTTCTAGCTCTTCTCCCCTCATACTGGAAACTGTATGAGGAGAGAAGAGCTAGTAACAGTGAGTTACTGCTCTTTGTTTACATTTTGTGATCGGCTGTGAATGGATTCACAGCCGATCACATAGTAAACAGTCACTGTCAGTGACTGTTTACTACCGCCGGTGACAGCTGTGTTCCTACGGAACACAGTGCCACCGACATGACCGCGCTGCGCGCTCCCGATCGCGCATGCACGGTCATCTCCCGGGCACCTCCATTGTGATCGGCTGTGTCATTGGAACACAGCCGATCACGTGGGAAACAGCCATGCCTATTGGCTGTTTCCCCCCTGCCGGTGACCGGCTGTGTCCCGGGGACACGCCGACACCGGCAGTGCACGGCGGCGCGCGCGCGATCGCGCGCCTGCCCTGCATTCCCTGGGTCACGTCATATGACGTCCGCCCAGGATAATAGCCGCACCGTCCCGCCGTCATATGACGGCGGGCGGGCGGTAAGTGGTTAAAGGAGAACTATAAAAAAAATGCTTTTTTTTTTTTTTTTTACCACTACTATTCCTTTATATTGGCTTTTTGGCTTTTGAAATGTACAAATGCAAAAATTTAGAAGTTGGATGAGAGGTTTAGCACTGGGAAACACTTTTTGAAAGATAAATAATGCATTTTATATACACTTATATATATCAGACTAAAACGAGGGACAAATGAAGAGGAAAGAGAGACAGAGGGACTGTGTTCCAAATCAGGCACAGTCCCTCGAAATCAGGAACAGTTGGGGGTTATGAGTTTATATTTACTAAAATAATTGCATTTCTATGTTCTCTGTACATTGGGAGACCAGATATAGTGAATGCAGGGTCCTAGGTTTAGTAACACTTTAAGGAACACACACATAGCAAGCCCTCCAGGCTGTGCTCCTCTTCTAAAAAAAAAGACCCTGTAGTAGAAGCAGTTAAGGAACATACATGCAGCAAGCCCTCCAAGCTGATTATTTATACAGACTTCCAGCAGCTTTCAGGGCCACCCTCCCTGGGATTGGCCAGAGCTGTATAAATATTCATGCTGCTATTTGCATAGCTCCACATCTATGTTCCAGAGACTTCTACTGCTGTCTGGAAAGCGGAGGGAACAATCAGACCAGCAGCAGCTAAAACACTGAGCAGATCTAACTAATCTCATGCAGCTACACTGATTACCGTGAGAACAACTAAATTTACCTAACACAGCAATTACAGCCACACTGGTTACAGTGAGACAAGCTAAATTTGCCAGAAACAAAAATGCAGCTCCACTGAACACTGTGAGCCACCATTAAATTATCTCTTACCTATCTAGGAGGGTACTAGAATTCTAAAATCTGAGCATTTTGTTATATATGTTTTATAAGTGCAAAAAACGCTGATGATCTTGTCAGAGATTCAAAGCTGTCCTATGCCTTCAGCACGCTCCTTGTACTATCTGAAAGTGACCTCCTAGTTCTTATGTTGAACTTAAAGGATAAGTCCTCCTTCTAGAACATGTTACATGTTCCACCTGTATTCAGGGTGGAACATGTAACATGTTCCAGCAGTTGCAGCCTTTAACCCCCCCCCCAGTGACAGTGGGCAGGCATCTTCTCCAGGTGCCAGTCATTCATTGACAGTCCCCTGTTAATGAGAAACTACAAGTCCAGGCTGCCTTTGCTGTTTAGTGCTCTGGTAGTTCAATCATCCTTCCTCTCATCACCTGATCATGGGTTCAATGCTTTCCAGGCTCCAAGTAGAAAAAAAATATATTTGCAAATTTTATTACCTGCAAAAAGAAGTGGATTTTATTTTATTTTTTAAGTTGAATTTATCCTTTAAGAATGATTTGCCTTGTTGCCTTTATGTGTTGTATATCTAAAGATGAGAATGGTTGAGCAAAAGACACTGGGCATGGCTGCCTCCTCTGAGTCTACAAAATCCTGTGAATTGTTAGCCCACAACAGGGCATTCCTGGCAAATCGACAGGTAAAATTCTGTACCTAAAGGTTCTTTTTAGAGTTAAAACTTGGGGATGTGTGCATCATGCCCTGCAGAGATGTACTGCACTTTGTTTTTATTGCCTAGACATAGACAGTCCTTGACATCTGCCCAATGGAAGTTTCACACCTCTTTTTCCTCTTTGTAGTCCTGTACCCCAGCATGCTATTATTTATGCCTGATGTTTATTTAGAAATGTCTTAAAGAGATACTGTCACCTTACCCATTTATACTTACCTTACCTGTGGTCCCTTGCAGCTCATTGCAACTTCACAGCTGGCACAGAAATGGGTCAGCAACCTGGGGGGGGGGGGGGGAGCAATGGCATTACTTCCCTGGTCATGAAAAGTTACTAGCAATTGTCTATTGTGCCCAGCCAACATCACAGCGGAGCAGGTCAAATGTTGCCCCCTACCTGGAAGTGTCAGGTATTCTTGCTGGTTCTGCAAGGTTCTTTCTGAAACTGCAAGGCAGTACAGGTAAGGTGAGTATATAGGAGTCGGAAATGTCCTTTGCAAAGACACAAGATCACTTTGCTCTGCATAGGCAAGGTGACTGTGTCTCTTTAACCACTTCTGGACCGGAAGGTTTTCCCCCTAATGACCAGGCCATTTTTTGCGATTTGGCACTGCGTTAATTTAACTGAGAATTGCGAGGTCGTGCGACGATGTACCCCAAAAAAATTGATGGCCTTTTTTTCCCCACAAATAGAGCTTTCATTTGGTGGTATTTGAACACCTCTGCGATTTTGATATTTTGCGCTATTAGCAAAAAAAGAGCGACAATTCTGAAAAAAAAAAAAAACAATATTTTCCACTTTCTGCTATACAACATTCCCAATAAAAAAAAATATGTAAAAATCAATTTTTTTTTTATCATTTTAGGCCAATTTGTATTCTGCTACATATTTTTGGTAAAAAAAATCCCAATAAGAGTCATTTTTATTTATTTATTTATTTTTACTAGTAATGGCGGCAATCAGAAATGTTTATGGGGACTGCAACATTGCGGCATGCAGATTGGACACCTGACTGACATTTTTGTCACTTTTGGAGGGACCAGTGACATTATTACAGTAATCAGTAGTAAATATATGCACTGTTAATGTACTAATGACACTGGCAACGAAGGGGTTGACACCAGGAGCGATCAAAGGGTTAAATTTGTCCTTAGGGGGTGCTTTCTAACTGTGTGGGGGTTCGGCTTATGGAATGAACACAGGGACCTGTGTTCCCAAATAGGAGGCCCTGCGTGCATTGCTGACAGAACTGCAGTTCGTCGTGTTTACAATGGCAGACCGCCGTTCTGCCTTCACGGGGTGCGATCATGGGTTCCCAGCAGCAATCGCGGCCCCCGGACCCGTAGATCAACTTCCCCTGGTTCAAATGGGAGCGCGCGCCCCCACTCGCAGTCCCGCAAAGCGACGTACAGTTACGTCATTTTGCGGAGCAGAGCCGACCTGCCGCAAGTGGTCAGCAAGTGGTTAAAATACCTTTTTGTTACTTCCATCCTTCTCACTGCTGTATGATGGCACTGCTGATTAACAGCCGCACCTCTCAGTGTTAGTGTCCTTACACAGAGTAGTATTGCAGGGAAGGGTTGTGTCTAACCAGGTCTGCTACATATTGACTGCACTGCATCTAAAGCCTTGTACACACAGGCTGAATGTTGGGTTCAACAAAAACCGGCCGACATTTGGCCCGTGTGTATGACAGCCGGTCCGATGGAAGCAGGCTTCTGTCAGACAAGCATGCTGGAAAACCAGCAATACGAGCTCCCGATCAGCCCTCTCAGCCATGACCAGAGAGTTCTGGCGGGGGGCCGTCCCCCTGTCAGAACACAGTAAAACAGCAGGGGAGATCACTGTACTAACATCAGATTGTTAGTACAGTGGCTCTGACTGGAGCTGTCAGGGTACTAGTGTGTACTAGGCTTTACTCTGGTGTCTGTTGAAGTGCACAGTAATATTTATGCTCCGTACAACTGCTGTGGCAGCAAAGTGGAGCCAAGACAATGAAAAGTGTACGAAGACTATCATATAATCATAATTTTCAGTGACTTTAACTGAGCAAGACAATACACGGGGAGCAGATTCAACAACATCAGTAATGCCTTTGTTCTCTTTTTTTTAGATTAGGGAACAGCTGGTAGTTGGAAGGGCAAGCAAGATCAGGTAAGAAGTTAGGTTGGTGAATCGGTTCCAAATCTCATTTATGGATGGCAGCCATGGCAGGTGTTGTTTAGCATCAAGAGTACAATCTTGATGAAGCAATATCCATTTTGTTGTCTTTCCTAAGTGTGTAGCCTGTACATGATTTTACATTTTTCCATGCATGAAAGCATTACATTCTATTGTAATGCTTTGGTCCCTCTAAGAATAATGCATCGTCACCACTCCTGCATCCCAGTGAGCTTTTGTTACTACCTTTCCAGCTGAAGCAATAGATTTCTCATTATTTGGAGTGGGTGATATTTTACAGCATGATTCTATTGTTTTCAATTTATAGCAATTTGCCCACATTTTATCATTGTTCAAGATACTGCAGACATTTGTCTGAACTGGATTGTCTTCTAGGGCAGTCCCATATCTTCATCAATGCCATTTAGTTGTAATCCTTATTTTATACATTCTCAGCTATCATTTCTAGTTTTTTATTTTTTCTTCTTTAGTTTATATAGACATCTTCTAAGATTTAAAAAAATAAGAAAAATGACTAATAAGCTGATAACTAGTCATTGAGTATGTAAAGACATACACTATATTGTCAGAAGTTTTGGGACGCTTGCCTTTACATGCACATGAACTTTAATGGCATCCCCGTCTTAGTCCGTAGGGTTCAATATAGAGTTGGCCCACCCTTTGCAGCTATACCAACTTCAACTCTTCTGGGAAGGCTGTCCACAAGGATTAGGAGTGTGTCTATGGGAATGTTTGACCTATCTCCCAGAAGCATGTTTGCGAGATCAGGCATTGATGTTGGATGTGAAGGCCTGGCTAGCAGTCTCTGCTCTAATTAATCCCAAAGATGTTCTATCGGGTTGAGGTTAGGACTTTGTGCAGGCCTGTTAAGTTCCTCCACCCCAAACTCGCTTATCCATGTCTTTAATGACCTTGCTTTGTGCACTGGTACGCAGCCATGTTGAAACAGAAAGGGGCATCCCCAAACTGTTCCCACTACGCTGGGAGCATGAAATTGTCCAAGACGCACTTCTGGCAAAATGGTCAAACATTCCCATAGACACACTCCTAATCCTTGTGGACAGCCTTCCCAGAAGAGTTGAAGAGTTGAACTGTTATAGCTACAAAGGGTTGGCCAACTTAATATTTAACCCTACGGACTAAGACTGGCATGCAATTAAAGTTAATTTTTGTTCATACTTTTGACAAAATAGTATATATGTACATCCTGAGGAATATAATAAACATATGGTTATTCTCACACGATCTACACATTTATGGGCTAACCCAAAAAAAGGACAATCCTTCCTGCCCTCTTGATGACTTATGACTTGTATTTCCTTTATTTGCATCCCAGCAATCTTTTTACTAAGAAAATTCATGTTAAAACAAGATTGCACCATCTAACAGGTTATAGATCCATAGCAGTAGCCATTTATTCTGATGATTAAACATGTACAACCTGTAGAGAGGATGTGTACCACTGACGGTACATGCCCCCTGATATTGGAATCTCTTCTAAAAAGCAAATATTCCAACAGAATTGTGTCCGTGTCTTCCTATAGTTTCTTATCAGAACCTTGCAAGAGAAAGAAAGGTCTAATCCAGTCATTACATCAAGGCCTCCTCAACCTTTATAAGCCACAATATGGTGTATGTACAAAAATGCACCTGTAGGAAAAAAATTTAGCAAATACACTTACCATTTTTCTTAACCTATACTGCAACCTCACTATTCTTCTGGCAAGATTTTTCAGGGAATGCCAAGTACCCCATCTTTCTTGGGAACTTAGTCCAGCACAGTGCAGGAGCATCTTCTTGTGAGATTTGGTATCCTCGTCATTCCCATGGTCTCATCGGAAGGATTGTGACCTCACACTCATTCAGGTGCATCAAGCACAAAATTAATATAAGGTGCATAAAGTATTTCTTCTAAGTTTTTACCTACTATTGCATTTTTATACATCACATGGTGATTTAAAAAAGGAGAAAGTGCAAAGTCCTCTTTAAGGTGTTCATACAGTAAATGGGCTGATATTAGATCATAATACAACTAATGGTCTATTTATAAAGGTGATTAAATTTGAATTGTACTGCTTTATTTTTGCCTGTATATATACTATTTGACTTTCCCACTGTTTACTGTTATTGTGAGCTTTGATTTTGCTCATGTATAAACAGTAGAAAAGAGAAATTTGCCGTTGTTACTTCTGAAAGTTTGCCTTTTCATATTATTCTTGACCAGGAGTAATCATTATTTTTAGTGTATAAAATACACTATGCAACAATTATACCCATACCTTATAAAAAACGGCAAGCTAACACACACATTGTGATTTAAAGCAATTAGATATTAATAAATACACATGCAACACTTATAATAAACACCCCTGTGTAATCATACACCCTCCATAAAAGAACAAACGATGATTGCAAAAGTGCATAGATAATACAAAACAGCATGTAAAACTCATGTGCATAAATCCATATAATTGATGTGTGAGACAATCCAACAAATATAATGGACATTAGTGCAAGTACATTTGAAATGTATCTTTGTGACAATCCACAGCTCATCCAGTCAACTGACAACTTCTGTGATTCTTCCTTAACAATATATTGAAAATAGATGTCCCTGATGACGTCTATTGTGAGGAAACGCATAGGACAGGGCCTGACGTCATCACGCACAAGAAAGTTGTGATCCATATATGAGAATAATGGAATTTCGTAGCCATACTGACATCTAGATATTGCTATAAATTATGCATATTTTGACTACTCATTACTTTGGGGTTCATCTTCTTTCTAGTAAGCTTTTATGTGTGACACCAGGGTGATGTGGAGTTTATGTGGAGGAGCACTTTAGATATTTATGTTTTGGCACTGTTTTGACTGTTTTCATTCACTTACTGTCATTCACATTGTTTTTTTGGTTTAAGTATGCAATTTGCACCATATTTGTTTACACTGACATTTCGATATATTTTAGAACAGTGCAGCACTTATTTTATTATTGGGATTTCTTATATGATATATTTTATATTGTGCAAGCAGCTTTTTCCTTTCTTTTCTTTATTACCACAAGCATTGTGTCATTTCTGATTTTCTGTGAAAATAGATGACCTTCTCCCAAAACACCTCTGCAAACTGTGTGCACCTCTTTTATGCTCACCTGAACAGAGACCTACTTATTATAGAAGGTCAAAGTAAGCCTGATGAAGAACACAATCTTAAAGTGTGGGAGACCAGATATAGTGAATGCAGGCAGGCTCCTAGGTTTAGTAAAACTTTAACCCCGCAGGATCTGTCCAAGCAACTCAAGAAGCTTACCTTGGAAGCCCCTCAGTACAAACAAATTCTGTGCCAGATAGCACTAAGGGCAGGAAGACTCTCGGTTTTTCGAAATGCTCTTCACTAGATAGTTTTTATTTTTTTAAAAAGCAGCAAATATACTCACACAAACCAGTTAAATCTTCAACGTTAAGACAGCACATTACACACCAGTGCAGTCAGCATGACAGGAACCACTAACACAGCTCCCTATTCCAGCTTGCAGTGATTGGCATAGAACAGCCCTGTATGATGTTATGATGTCACAAGGTATGCTCCACCTTATGAATTACGTCCCCAGGGAAGGACTTCAACAGATGATTGTATGTGTGTTTGGGATGGGGGGGAGTAATCCAGGGCTGCAGTTATCACTGAGCTGTCTAGCCTATTTTGCTGATGTCACCACTAAAATTGCATTTCTGGATCCAAAAAGGACCCTGCCACCAAAGAGAAAATAGGAATTAGACATCCAAGGAAGGACCCTACCATCTGTACACAGAAGAAGAGAGAAGACTGGACAGGGACATCACTTGACCTTGGATTTTGTAATGTTAAAACGGTATTTAGTTGGAGGGGGGTGAGGGGAGGGAAGGCAGGACTGGCAGTAGGCTGGAGTGGAGCTCCAACTGTCCTTTGGACATTACACTATTTTGCCTAACACATAATATATACTTAAACATATATATTTTTTTAAAACACTTCCACCATTCAATCAATTTAACTAAAAATGTGTGCAAAGTATTCCCCACTGATTTTCTGCAGGTTTTTTTTATATCCATCCGTCAACGGGCCTCCATTTCTCCCAAATCCTTTTAAAGCGTAAATTTGGGGCAGCAATAGTCACCACATTTATACATGATGGATGATTCTTTGTACAGAATTGTTCTAGTAAACGTTTACAGGAAAAACAATGGTAACCACAGTGGGTTCTGCCAAATGTAGAGCTTGGTTTCCATGTAGGCCACACATATTATGACCTAGGACAGCAGGATTATCAGGGCAAAACCTGTGTTGTGAACTGAATCCTGGAGTACCACCTACTCTCCCTGTAGACACTGGTCCCAGCTCTACCACTGCAGAAAAATGCTAGCCCATCTGGCTGCTTCTTTACCAGTCTACCCAACTGACTCTCTTTACCAGTCTACCAGACTTACTCTCTGGAGATCTCCCAGGGCAAGGCTAAAGAAGACTTAAGCACACCACTTCAAGAGAGACCTACTACATGGGGCAGTATCTCCCCTTGTAGGTAGTACTCACACTGTCCTGCTTGCTCCCATTGCCTCTCAGGGAAGAGAGGCAATGGGAGCTTCTCCTGTTGTTAGGATGCTCCCAGGCCAGCACCTGCGCTCCGGCCCAAGGCAGCCCCCCCCCCCAGACTAGGGGGTTTGCCTCAAGGGCCCCCGACAGCCTCCTCAGCATTGCATCTCCATCTTCCACACGACCCCCTTCCCAGCATGACGCATTCCTATTTAACCTCCCTGGCGGTATGATTCTGTCAGGAATTATATACCAAAAGAGGTACAATTCTTTTCATGGAAATTTGGCGTTATGTATTATAGGCCTACAATTCTTAGTAATTACTGACTTAAACCTGACCAAAACAAGACTCTAGTAGACATCCCAGATGTGATAAATTTGAAACACAAACGCATGAATTATAATCAAATCAATAATATAATTTTATTATTTAATATATAATATATATAATAAATATATATATATGCATATATATATATATATATATGCATATATATATATACCGGTATATATATATATATATTATAAAATGTGTTATGTGTTTGTGTTTTGTGCAACGTTTTTTTTTTTTTTTTTTTTAATTTCCCTCCCTAGTTCCGCTCCCATGCAGCATTGCTGCTGCAGGGAACGGAACTAGGAAGTGATCACACCGACGGAGGACGGAGGAGCAGCGGGACTCTCGGCTGGCGGTCACAGCAATGAGAGATCATCGCTGGATCGCCAGGATAAGGTAAGAGAACACCGCTGCGCTCTCTGCACATCCACCCCAAGCGTGACTCGGGGTTACCGCTCCTGATAGAAAAAATCAACCCCCAGTCACACTTGGGATTACCGCCAAGGAGGTTAAGGACTGACTTAGTCCTCTGCCAGGCCCCCCTCTTGGGGACTGGCTAAGCATCCATAAATATGCAGAACAACCCTCACAGCCTCCGCCATCTAGTTTCCAGAATGTTCTCCAACTTTTCAGAACCAGGTGGAGGCACCAGAGAGCTGTCTGTATGAGTCATGCTTCCCTGAACCTTAATTAACCCTGACCCAGATTTAGACTTATAGGGTTTAAACATGAGTCAGAATATGTTTTACCTATTCTGACACTAGTAACACACTAAAGGATGCTACATAGAATAGAAATGCTTTTTGTAGAGTGAAGATCCAGAAGATAGTTTTTGCGTGCTATATTAGAGAGCTCCACCTTTTTTAGGCTTCACTTCCTAAGCAACTTGATCCTTCAGAGAAAGTTAGTGAGTTTGCTGAGTGCAGAAAGCATTTTACAGGGTGAGAACACAAGGTTTTCAAGATTTTCCTGGATTTATTTTTAAGAAATAGATGAAGCAGGCTTGTAATTGTGTTTTATTCCATTAACCTTTGTTTTCACTTGGTTTGTATCCAACATCAGAGGAGGCTTTTATATATATATATATATATATATATATATATATATATATATATATATATATGAAAACCTGTACGCACCTGTAATTAAAGTGATTGTAAAGTCTCTCTTTTTTTTTTTTTATAAAAATAACAATGCTCTGTGCAGTTGGTTTTGCAGCCTGGATCCTCCTCTTCTCTGGTCCTTCTTCAGCTCTCCTAGCCCTTCCTCCCCTTTGAGTGCCCCCACAGCAAGCAGCTTGTTATGGGGACAGCCAAGCCGAGTCACAGCTCCGTGTATCCAGTCAGACACAAAACTGCGATTCGGTCGGTCCCTCTCTCTTTCCCCATTGGCTAACTGACATTGGCTCCCGCTGCTGTGTCTTAGCCAATGAGGAGGGGAGTCCTGGATGGCTGAGATAGTTGTGGACATCGCTGGATTGAGAGGGGGCTCAGGTAAGCATTAGGGGGGAGCTACTGCACACAAAAGGTTTTTTATCTTAATGCATAAAATTCATTATGATAAAAAAAACCTTCTGATTTTACAACCCCTTTAATAGATTATTAATACTTGACCCAGAGTAAAACTTTTGTAAATAATAGATTACATCACATGAAAATCTCCATTTCAACGTGATTTTTAAAGTTTGGCTTCACTCATTTTAATTTGCAGCAAAGGCACGAGACATGTATTATCTACTTTTAAGAAAAGGTTTACTATTTGACAGTAATAACTTGCTGGCAGGGATGGATTTTAGCAGAGCCATCATAAGCCGTGACCAAGGGCAGCAAATCTGTCAGGGGAGGCACAAAGCTAACTGCACATGATGTTGCTGCTTGTTAATATTACATTCCCAGGTATAACAAAGGTTCCCGAGTGCCATGCTGCTTGCCATTGCAATCTTGCAGGGTCATCATTGCCTTCATTGTTGCTGTCAGTGCAACACCTTGCTTTGCTTTGAAGATTATACTGTCTATTTACAACTCATAAGAGTTTTGGGTCTTATCCTAGATATTCTAGGAATAAGGGTTTCTAAAGGATGTAGCCTTCTATTTCGTATGGTTAAACTCAAGGGACATACAGCATTTTTCAACCTATGTAACATTGCATCTGTAGCACCCTCTAGTGCTAGATTAGTGTAGGTAAAAAAATTTTTTGGACTCATGGTAGCTGTGTGAGTCTGTTATGTGTGTTGGGGTACTGTAGGTCAGGCTGGAGGGCTCTGCAGGTGAGGCCACTGGTACCTCCCCCTACTCCTATAAACTTGGAAAAGTTTCTGGAAACTAGTGGGTGGAGGCCAGGAGGTACTAATCTGCATACTTGAGGGAATCTGGCCAATCCCCAAGCAGAAGGACTGGCAGGATGACTGGATCAGCTCTTAAATATTGCAGAGCCTGGCCAGCAGGGGATTCGGTGGAAAATAGAGTGAGGAAGCTGTGTCGTGTGCCCTGGGAAGGGACCCGGGGTTGCCTCCAGGCTGGAAGCTGAGAAAGAAAGAAAGACAGAGGGATCTCTACTATCCTATGGTCTCGGTTAGGAGACACCCTGGCTTGCAAAGAAGACCTGTACAGCAGGAGGCCTGAACAGTCATCTCTTCTGAGGCAATAGGACTTCTGGGGCAAAGGTGAGTACCTCTAGATGCCCAGGGCCAAAAAGAGTTAAAGTTGCCAGATGTAATATCTAGCAAGCTTTTCTGGGACTGTGCGAGCAATTTGTGACCCACCCGTTGTCCTGGGACATTTCCTTGAGCAGCCAAGGGGACTGGTATTTTCAAGAAAGGGGACAAGTTGAGATTTTGCTAAATTTCTACTCTGGGACACAGAGCTCCTACAAAGTCCAAAAAGACTGTTGCTGTTCTGGAGGGAATGCAGTCAAGGATTTGTCATTTTGTGATATGCATAGAGAAGGAAGTTGTTTTCCAGCCATGTTGGACATCCCATAATCCCAATACCCTATCCAAGTTACTTCCCCTAATAAATTAACAAAAACAAGCCTGTGGACTGATTCCTTGTCTCTGAATGAGAGTGAAGGAATGAGAGTGAAAAATGCATGTTGCCTGGCGGCTCCTGCGGGGGTACCACTACACATCTGTCTGGCCAATAAAGCGTATCTCAAAGAAGAACTATCACAAAAACGTTTAAACTGTATAGCACTTGGCCCTGTTCTAATCAGTTGTACTGTTGTGGAATAAAAGCACCCATTTTTCTGGCTTTAGCGCCACCCTATTCTGAAGCCCAATTTATGGGCATCAACGTGGGGCTCAGCCAGCACTGGGCCTCCCTCATAGATGACTGTTCTTTTTGTACAACTAGTAAACAATCAGCACTGCCCTGCTTCCTGTAAATACACAGCCCTGGAAAATGGACCACACATGCACCTGGTCCACTAAGGGAATAAATAAAATGTTATAACTGTAAGGCTTCTTCTTTAGCCAAAAATTTAGTAAATGGCATCTAACCAGACCATATATGTGACAGCTGCACTAGTTTTCTTTCTTCAGGCTTTATTTTTTTTTGGAAATCCTAGGAATAATGTATTTCCTGTCCCTGTGTGGTTACACCCACTCCGCCACTGTATCTATGGAAGGAACCACAGTTGTCATACTAGCTGGACTTCAAACATGGCTGCCTATGCTCAGGTTCTTTACATGGGGGGATGGGGAGATTAAATGTTTACAGAAGGAAGCTTACATAGAGTGACAAGGACATGGCAATATGGCTAGATCAAAAGGTATTTTCTGCACTGATTCTGTATTGATTAAAAAAAAAAAATAATAAGATAAGCATTGGGGTTGATTTACTAAAGGTAAATATGATGACCACTTTGCAAGGAAAGTTACACTTTGTAAGGCATTTATCCCAGAGCTTAGTAAATGTGGTGACATTTTACTATGCAAAGAATATCTAATTAAATGCAAGCAAAATTAAAAAAATAAAAAAAAACAGTATTTTGCTTGGGCATGATTGGATTATGTAAGTCAGCAGAGCTTTCCCTCACTAAACCCTGGAGAAAATTTTCTTGCAAAATGAACAGTTATTTGACTTTAGCAAATCAACCTTTTTGAATTTTAAAATCATACTTAGCATTTGGTTTCATTGGAAAAAATAACAAAACAAATGGGAATAGAATATTCAACAATTTACCTCAGCACTCACTCACAAAACTAGTGAAACCAATATGACCCAATAACTTTACAAAGTTTACTTTAAATAATAAATATTTCTAACCGATACCTCTTTACACCTCCCAAATATTGATGCAGCCCCATTGGGGCAGCCCCAAAACTGCCCAACGCAAAGACAAGACAATTTGCCCCATGTCTTATTGTTTCAGTTTACACCAATGCGTTACGTTGGTGTACACAGAAAAGGATAGTACACTGGGCTTTTTTGAACACTGCATTTCAATGCACTTTAATGTATCACAGTGGGGTTGATTTACTAAAACTGGAGAATGAAAAATCTGGTGCATGGAAGCCAATCAGCTTCTATCTTCAACTTGTTCAGATAAACTTTGACAAAAAGACCTGGAAACTGATTGGCTACCATGCACAGCTGCAGCATATTTTGCACTCTCCAGTTTTAGTAAATCAACCTCTGTGTGTTGCTATGCATAGCGTTAAATGGCATGTCAAATTTAATACAGTTTTTAAACAAAGTAAAAAAAAGAAAACCATTGCAACGCCTTTTTGCAACACATTCCAATGCATGTGCACATTGCGCATCCTAACAAATGTCTGCTGGAGTGAATGGACCCTTCAAACAGTCCTAATGTCAAAAATATATAAATATATCTTGGGCTTCCTTATCCCCCTGAGACTTGCAATTAAGAAGTTAATTACCCTCCCAGAGATGTGGCAGAACAGGAATTAAGGTGGACTCTATAAGACCTCAGTCTAGGACTAAGGTTTTTCGGGGGGCTGGAAAGGTCTTTTTTAATGGCAGCCTTGGTGTGACTGGTACTTCTAAACATCTAAAGCACATGTGTCAAACACAAGGCCCGCGGCCCGAATCTGGCCCTTCAGGCCATCTCATGTGGCCTTTGCACCTTTCCTGCAGCTGCAGGAGAGCTCCAGCATTGCCTTTGGTCCCCCCTCCAGATCCCTGCACTTTCTGCTTCCCAGCAATGCCCCCAGCTTTTTCTCAGCAGCAGCATAAGATATGGAGGAGCACTGTGATGTAAGGGAGGATGGAGGACTCTTGACTGCTGATGGTGGGGTTGCTCTTGACATCTGGTGTAAGGAGGGGTACTTTGAACATCTAGTCTTACAGATACATCCGGCCCTTTGAGGGTAATCATAATGCTGATGCGGCCCGTGATGAAGTTGAGTTTGACACCCCTGATCTAAAGCAATTTTAACTTTAGATCTCTGGGGCATATTTACACTACAGTATAAAGCAGTAACTATGGTATTCAACATGCATTCAATGATGGTGAATCTTTCTGTACCTTAAACACCTTCACTAGGAAAATTTGAAAGTTGAGTGAATGTCCCATTCCTTGCTTTATAAGTCTGCACAAAAAAAAAGTTTATCTATCTATCTATCTATCTATCTATCTATCTATCTATCTATCTATCTATCTATCTATCTATCTATCTATCTATCTATCTATCTATCTATCTATCTATCTATCTATCTATCTATCTATCTGTCTGTCTGTCTGTCTGTCTGTCTGTCTGTCTGTCTGTCTGTCTGTCTGTCTGTCTGTCTGTCTGTCTATCTATCTGTCTGTCTGTCTGTCTGTCTGTCTGTCTGTCTGTCTGTCTGTCTGTCTGTCTGTCTGTCTGTCTATCTATCTATCTATCTATCTATCTATCTATCTATCTATCTATCTATCTATCTATCTATCTATCTATCTATCTATCTATCTTTGTATCAAGCTGTCCTAGTTAAGTAATCTATTGATAATATTCATATCTGATTTTGAACTTTGCATTTAGGCTGTTCTGTTATATAAACTAACAAGCATAATCAAATAATTAAATGCAAAATTGTAACCTGTCCATGCTTTTTGCTGGAGAATTTAGGTTTCATATTGAACCTAGTGTCCTATATACTGTATGGTTTTAAGCATTTTGTGAGTAGTAAGCAGTAGGAATGTCCCACCTGATGTTGTTCTTGCACCAGCATTACAAATGTACATGCTATTTTGTCTCTCAGGTAAGTACTGACACCAATGACATTTTAACAGTGTAAAAGAGGGCATTCTTCCTACTGACCCCCTGTGTAACGGGGTGCTGAACTGTTCACCAATGTAAGGGGCATTCTCCATCCCACTACCAAAAGGCTCTGCCCTATAGAGCAGGGAGACGATAAAAGTATTCACTTTTGGTGTCAAATACTCTAGGTGTGCCATTTTATTTTATTATTTTAAATATTTATAGACAGTGATGAGGCATATCCGTGGGGTAAAACAAGTTACAATTACAATGTACTTACATGAGAGGGGATAGGTAGTCATTACTGTCTGATGTATGGTATAAGTAGGCCTTTTTTTCACAGGGAACGCGGGGGAACGCAGTTCCGGCACCTCCAGCACTAAATGTATGTAATAGCAGGGGGTTCAGTGTGTATTGACACTAGCTGCTGAGGGATTTTTTTTGCGGGGTGGGGGGTCTATTGTTGTTGGTGGGGGAATCTACTGTCGCTGGGGGTGGGTCTTATGTAGCTGGGGGTCAGTTGTTGCTGGGAGGGTTCTAGTGATGCTGGCTGCAGTGAAATCTGTTGTTGCTGCTAGGGGTCTATTTTTGTTGGGGAGGGGGTTTTTTGTTGTGGGTGATCCACTGTTGCTGGGGGGGTCTATTATTGCTGGCTGCTGGAGAGCCTATTGGTGCTGGCTGCATGGAGATCTATTATTGCTGCTGGGGATATTTTGTTGCTGGGGAGGGTTTTTTTTTGCGGGTTTGCGGGTGGTCCATTGTTGCTGGGGGATCTATTGTTGCTGGCTGCATGGTATTCATTTAACTGCTTTTTTTGTTATTAATAACAAATTCCATGCAAACTACTTAGTACCACAATTTTTACATAGTTCTGTATTTTTTAAAAGGGGCAGCACTGGGAGGTAGGTAGGAGGTGGAACCAAGGAATGGGTCAGGAGGTGGATAGGGGGTGGAGACAAGGGGTGACTCGGAAAGGGGGAGTGCCTGCATCTATTCTCTGAGAAAAAAAGCCCTGGGTATAAGCAGAAAACATTTGAGATGAAGTAAGAGGCACCACATCCCATAAATTAAGTAACTACAATAGAGGGGGGCAAGTGGGACTTTAACGGTGCTAAATGATGGAGAAAAATCTGAATTCTCAAAAATTGTACATTTTATTACACATAGAAAGTGAGGACAAGACAATACATCAATATAAAATGATAAAATCAAGAAAATGCACTCGAAAATATCAACTCTACATGTTTCGCCATCTTCATAATAGCTTCTTCAGGAGTTTTCATAGATATTTCTCGAGAGTGAACATTTCTAGGTAACAAAGGGAAAAGACATAAAAAACATGACATGTGTATGTATATAGGGCTTATCTCAATGGTCCTAATATTGAGTGCCCAATTAATTTACATAATTATAAAGACAATGATACCAATAAAGTACCTTAAGGTGACCTGAGCCCTTTCTTATGCCGAAGGTGGAGGTAATAGAGGTGACGCCACCAAAGCAAGCACAGAGGGGGAGGGGAGCCGAGACCCTCAGACTCCTAGAGTTGACCCATAGAGAGGGTGACAGCCAGGCTAGAAATGATAGGTAGAGATAATAAAACCAGAGCATAGAAATACATTTCAACCCAAAATTGCTATCTCTCCAATTGGTATGAGGCTAAATATCAGGTAGAAAAAGTTACCAAGATAGTCACCTGATTATGAATAAATGTGCAGTTGATTCCCTAGGTACCTCAATGTGACAAAAACAGGAAGGGAAAATGAAGTCCCCTTAATATCCCCCAAATGGGAGGTATCCCTTGAAACAAAAGGAAATGGAATTTGTTGAAGATAGTAATAAATATAATAAGGGTCTGTCAAATTTTGAGGGTATAAATACTTACCCAAAATTGACAAGATTCAGCACCTAAATTGTCATGCAGTATTCAAAAGTTCACCGCCATTTCAATTCAACAAGTTTTCCAATTGGGAATTTTTGAATATCAAAGATCCCAAAACCCCTACTATGTATGCCTTACCCAAGGTTCACAAAAATCTTAAAAAACCCCCTGGTAGACCAATAGTCTCGGGCAATGGCTGCCTAACGGAACGAGCGAGTCAACTGGTGGATGATTACCTGCGTCCCCATGTACTGGCTTTACCTTCCTATATCAGGGACACCAGTGATCTCATCAAAGCTATTGATGGCATCCAGGTCCCTGAGGAGGCGTGGCTAGTGGGCATTGATGTAGAGGCCCTCTACAACTCCATCCCACATCACTGTGGGGTCCGAGTTGTGGAGGGCTTCCTATCAGAAAGAGGAGGTTCCTCAGTGGAATATAATGCCTTTGTCATCTCACTTCTTAGATTTATTTTGTCCAACAATGTCTTCTTGTTTAATGGCTCCCATTACCTCCAGGTGCAGGGTGTGGCTATGGGGACCAAGTGTGCCCCCTCTTATGCCAACCTGCACCTGGGGGGATGGGAGCGTGACCTTTTTTCGAGGGTTAACCTGGAGTCTTTTTTATCTCATATACTCCTTTGGAGAAGATTTATTGATGACATTTTTATGATTTGGACAGGTCCTTTGAGTATGCTTTTGAGATTTTTTGAGGTTTTCAAAGTCAATGACTTCAATCTCAAATTTACCCACACTTATAGCCAAAGGTCTTTGGACTTTTTGGATATTACCATTTATGTAGATGAAGATGGCATTTTGGGCTCCACCCTCTTCCGCAAAACCACTTCAGGCAACACTATATTGAGGGCAGACAGCTCCCACCCTCAACCTTTAGTATCTAGTATACCATACAGCCAGTATTTAAGATTACGACGTAATTGTACGAAATCTAAAGATTTCGAGAGAGAAGCTAAGAGCTTACAGAGGAGACTCTTGGGAAGAGGCTACAGTAGGGCTTGTTTGAAAAAATCTTACCATAGAGCGAAAAAATGGAACAGGACTGATTTGATTTTTGGCAAAAAGAAGAATAAAACTAATACTGACGGGGTACGTCTAATTACACGATATTCTGGTCAACATGACCAGGTACGGTCAATTCTTAAAAAATTTTGGTACCTCTTAGAGGCAGATGAAAAGGTATCGAAATTTATTGATCTCCTCCCCCAGATAACGTTTAAAAGGTCTCGTTCTTTAAGGGACCAATTGGTTCATAGTCATTATGCTCCTTCAAACAAATCCAAAAAAACACTCACAGGCACATATTCCTGCAGAAAATGTAATTTCTGCAGATATCTACCTAATGTAAGTGAAATCATTCTCCCCAATGGAAAACTGTATAGACCGAATTTCTATGCGAATTGTCAAACAGTAGGAATTGTCTATATAATGTATTGTAGTTGTAAAGCCTTTTATATAGGCAAAACAAAAAGGCCTTTCTTTAATCGAATTCGTGACCATGTCAAACTTGTCAAAAACAAAAAGTTCGTAAGTCCCATTAGCCGACACATGGGTTTATACCATGGCTTTGATGATAGGATGATGACTTTTTTTGCCTTGGAACACATCCCACTGAATGAAAGAGGTGGAAGTGTAGATAGAAACCTATTGCAACGTGAAACCAAGTGGATATTTAACCTATCAGCTACTCAGTATCCAGGTATAAATGAATCCATTAGTTTCAAACCCTTTCTAGGCTAGATAATGTCATTTGTATTTATTGCTGATTCAGCACAGGTTCTCTGTAGCTGGTCAGCATTTTGGATCTTGTACTTTTGCTACAAAGTCCTCTCCTTTTAGGTGCCTTTATTGGCACATCCTATATATTTTGGCAAAATTGCCTACATGTGTTTATTTCTGTGGATGTGGTTTAATTACCGTTTAAAGAACAAGAATATTCTGTGAATTGTTCATCATATATTTTTTCCTGACCCCCGCCGTTACGTGGATGCGATTGTAGGTGGCACACCCCGGGGCAGGCACATTGGGGGACCTTTTGGATTCGAGCCTATTTTCAGCCTCTATTATGGTTGCCCATATGGGCACCCGCGGTGCCCTACATTTATTTTCCAGGAAAAATGGTCCAACCTGGTTAGTAGCAGCACCGCTTCAAAACGCCCAGTTGTCCTTTTATGGAGTTTTCACTAACATCTCTTTTCTATTTAATTGTCATCTGTATCACTATACTGATTTATCTATTAGATGGGGTAATTTTCTCTTTTTTATGACCCTTTTGTGTCTTTGGATTCTTTCCCCATTGTATAGGCATTGCGGATACATTTCCTTGAAATCCGGTCTTCGGCGATGCTGTCAGTTTCATTTTGGATCCCTTTTTAGATTGCCTCTCGGCAACCTGTTACCTCCTCTGCTTACATTCATGTCCGGACCGGATGTTGTCATCCCCGACCTTCCGGTTCCGGCGGAATCACGTGATGCGGTCGCGTCTTAATGACGCACTTCCTTCTCGGCCTCCATTGGACCACTGGGCGTACCTCGCTCTCACTCCCTCGGTGACATCAGACGCCGAGGGAGTGGAGGGGGTGTATAAATGCCGGCGCCACATGGTCAGTATTACACTAGACCACCGGGGAACGATACATGATCTTTGAGACTATTTGCGGTAAATGAAATCTTTTAAACCCTGCCTCTCTCCATATATTTTTGGTAGATCCCAACGCTGATGATGTTCTTCCATGCCTTTTTCTTTTTCTTCCCGTGCAGTCTCCTTCATTTTTGTGTACTATTGGAAAACTTGTTGAATTGAAATGGCGGTGAACTTTTGAATACTGCATGACAATTTAGGTGCTGAATCTTGTCAATTTTGGGTAAGTATTTATACCCTCAAAATTTGACAGACCCTTATTATATTTATTACTATCTTCAACAAATTCCATTTCCTTTTGTTTCAAGGGATACCTCCCATTTGGGGGATATTAAGGGGACTTCATTTTCCCTTCCTGTTTTTGTCACATTGAGGTACCTAGGGAATCAACTGCACATTTATTCATAATCAGGTGACTATCTTGGTAACTTTCTCTACCTGATATTTAGCCTCATACCAATTGGAGAGATAGCAATTTTGGTTTGAAATGTATTTCTATGCTCTGGTTTTATTATCTCTACCTATCATTTCTAGCCTGGCTGTCACCCTCTCTATGGGTCAACTCTAGGAGTCTGAGGGTCTCGGCTCCCCTCCCCCTCTGTGCTTGCTTTGGTGGCGTCACCTCTATTACCTCCACCTTCGGCATAAGAAAGGGCTCAGGTCACCTTAAGGTACTTTATTGGTATCATTGTCTTTATAATTATGTAAATTAATTGGGCACTCAATATTAGGACCATTGAGATAAGCCCTATATACATACACATGTCATGTTTTTTATGTCTTTTCCCTTTGTTACCTAGAAATGTTCACTCTCGAGAAATATCTATGAAAACTCCTGAAGAAGCTATTATGAAGATGGCGAAACATGTAGAGTTGATATTTTCGAGTGCATTTTCTTGATTTTATCATTTTATATTGATGTATTGTCTTGTCCTCACTTTCTATGTGTAATAAAATGTACAATTTTTGAGAATTCAGATTTTTCTCCATCATTTAGCACCGTTAAAGTCCCACTTGCCCCCCTCTATTGTATGTTTTATAAGGTGTTTTAAATTCCAAACTGGGGGGGGGGGTGGGCAAAGAATGGGGTAGGGGGAAATAAGGACTGAAAGAGGGGTAGAAAGTGGGGTAAGTGGGGGAGTTGGGGTAAGAATAAGAATGGGGTACAAAAGAGTAGAAGGAGAAAGGGCAAGACTGCAATATATTCTATTGGAAAGTAGATTGACTGATTCCCAATGTTTTTTTTGAGTAACTGACTTCTTCGGAAAAGCCAGTTTTTAATGATGTCAAAAGAAACATTGTGTATTGACAAAGCTGCACGCAGTAAATGCTTCAGTGGTCAGTATTTGCAGTTTTCAATTTGTGTATTCTGTTACTTTACAGTTGTGAGAACAAGCTATAAAGGTCAAAACAGGTTTGAAGTTAGACTTTGCCTCATCCCGTAAGACCATTTAGAAGATATGAATGAGGAATACAAAGCTTTGTAACTTGAGCAGAAAGACAAGAAACTGCAAATACTGTATAAACACATGGCAAGAAATCTTTCCTCTCTATCAGTTTGAATAATTCTTATAAAATGAGAATTTCTTATCCAATTGTCACCTACCTGATGCCTACTTATAGTTTTAAATATATGTATTAATATATGTTATATAGTATTTATTATGTACAGTATCACACAAAAGTGAGTACACCCTTTTGTAAATATTTTATTATATCTTTTCGTGTGACAACACTGAAGAAATGACACTTTGCTACAATGAAAAGTAGTGAGTGTACAGCTTGTATAACAGTGTAAATTTGCTGTCCCCTCAAAATAACTCAACACAGCCGTTAAAGTCTAAACCACTGGCAACAAAAGTGAGTACACCCCCTAAGTGAAAACGTCCAAATTGGGCCCAATTAGCCATTTTCCCTCCCCGGTGTAATGTGACTTGTTAGTGTTACAAGGTCTCAGGTGTGAATGAGGACCAGATGTGTTAAATTTGGTGTTATCGCTCTCACTCTCTCATACTGGTCACTGGAAGTTCAACATGGTACCTCATGGCAAAGAACTCTCTGAGGATCTCAAAAAAAGAATTGTTGCTCTTACTAAAGATAGCCTAGGCTATAAGAAGATTGCCAAGACCCTGAAACTGAGCTGCAGCATGTTGGCCAAGACCATACAGTGGTTTGACAGGACAGGTTTCACTCAGAACAGGCCTCGCCATGGTCGACCAAAGAAGCTGAGTGCACGTGCTCAGCGTCATATCCAGAGGTTGTCTTTGGGAAATAAACATATGAGTGCTGCCAGTATTGCTGCAGAGGTTGAAAGGGTGGGGGTCAGCCTGTCAGTGCTCAGACTATATGATGTACAGTGCATAAAATAGGTCTGCATAGCTGTCATCCAAGAAGGAAGCCCCTTCTAAAGATGATGCACAAGAAAGCCCGCAAACAGTTTTCTGAAGACAAGCAGAGTAAGGACATGGATTACTGGAACCATGTCCTGTGGTCTGATGAGACCAAAATAAACCTATTTGGTTCAGATGGTGTCAAGCGTGTGTGGCCACAACCAGGTGAAGAGTACAAAGACAAGTGTATCTTGCCTACAGTCAAGCATGGTGGTGGGAGTGTCATGGTCTGGAGCTGCATGGGTGCTGCTGGCACTGGGGAGCTACAATTCATTGAGAGAACCATGAATGCCAACATGTCCTGTGGCATACTGAAGCAGAGCATGATCCCCTCCCTTCGGAGACTGGGCCGCAGGGCAGTATTCCAACATGATAATGACCCCAAACACACCTCTAAGACAACCACTGCCTTGCTAAAGAAGCTGAGGGTAAAGGTGATGGACTGGCCAAGCATGTCTCCAGACCTAAACCCTATTGAGCATCTGTGGGGCATCCTCAAATGGAAGGTGGAGGAGCGCAAGGTCTCTAAAATCCACCATCTCCGTGATGTCATCGTGGAGAAATGGAAGAGGACTCCAGTGGCAACCTGTGAAGCTCTGACGAACTCCATGCCCAAGGGGGTTAAGGCAGTGCTGGAAAATAATGGTGGCCACACAAAATATTGACACTTTGGGCCCAATTTGGACATTTGGACTTAGGGGTGTACTCACTTTTGTTGCCAGCAATTTAGACATTAATGGCCGTGTGTTGAGTTATTGTGAGGGGACACCAAATTTACACTGTTATACAAGCTGTACACTCACTACTTTACATTGTAGCAAAGTGTCATTTCTTCAGTGTTACTGTGATACTGTATGTGTATATGTTATTTGTATATGTATGTGTTATATGTATTATTATATGATTCTGAGTGTTTTCCTATGTATTTAAGAAATAAGGTACAATTTAGCATTTATTATGAACTATGAACTGCCAATATTGCATTATAACAACCAGACACAATCAAAATTGAATGCACAGTAGTTTTAAATGTATATTAGAATTGGAATGGAAAGTATTGTTTTAAGCCTCCTAATAATTGAGGCCTATAGCTCGTTCACATCCCGTTCATTACTATTAAAGTGAACCTTTGCTTTTCCCATGCAAAGCAAGTGGCCCTTACAGGAAGTTGGCAAATATACAATGGCAGAACCATATGAAGAAAGCAGCATTATACTTTCCTGTCCAGCGGCCCACTGTGTGGCAGAGCTCCTGGCATCAATTCTATTAGACTCTTTGGGCTGGTTGAAAAGTGAACTAAGACACATTATTGATGTAAGAGGGGGGGGGGGGTAAAACAAAGCAGCCAGCTGAGGACACACTATTCTACACAACCAGAAGTGTGCAATAGGATCAGTGGCAGTGAAGTTTTAGCAAATGGGCGGTGGGACAGGTAGATGTAATCCTGCTTTCTACACAAGGTACTGCCATTGTAGTTTTGTTAACTGTTAAAAAGAGAGTAGAGGGTCACCTGTTGGCTGGATAGAAAAATTAATAATATTAATATGCAATATTTAAAGTTTAAGTGAAAAAAAATGAAATATTTTAAGTAATACTGCTTTCTACACAAGGTACTGCCATTGTAATTTTGTTAACTGTCTAATAAGGTAATTTTCCCAATAAGCGATGGAAGTTCTGGAAACATGGGACTTCATTTTTGCACAGCTGAAAGCTGCAGTAGCTAAATATGTGAAAAAGAGAGTAGAGGGCCACATGTTGGCTGGATAGAAAAGTAAATAACATTAATATGCAATATTTAAAGTTGAAGTGAAAAAAAAATGAAATACAGTAAACCCCCCTCCATTGCGGGGGTTACGTTCCGGACCCAGCCGCGAAAAGTGAAATTCCCTATTAAAATAGAAAAAACCTATTAAAATGCATTGTAGGCATGTTTTTTTACTGTCACTGTACGTGTAGAAGCATTTTAAGGTCTTTAAACACACTTTTAAAACAATAGAAACTCATTTAAACACATAAAAGATACTAAGAGACATAGCAAGAGCTATGGAAAACACAAAAATATTTCATTTTTAATGATTTATATAGTAAAATAACATTACAAAAAAAAACGCGAATTACCGGGACCGCAAAAACTGAACCGCGATGTAGCGGGGGATTACTGTATTTTAAGTCATGACCACAATGAAAAAGTGAAAAATGAAATATTTTAAGTCATGACCACAATGAAAAAGTAAAAATTGATAAACCATTATACTTTCACTTTAAAAGCTGCTACAACAACTTAGTATAAACTAGAAATTGCAGTTGACCTCTTTTATCCATGTGTGCTATTTTGTGACGTACTAGAGAGTATTATTCTAGTTAGCTATCAGACTTTTTCCTGGAGCTGGTGTGTCTGCATAGTCATCATATGTCCATGTAAGCTCATGCAAGCGGAACATTACATCACTTACACTGTAATGGTTAGACTTGACTGAGCTGTTCCACAAGTAATGTACATAAGGCCTAAAGTAAATGGGGCTGGGCTCCTCTGTGATATTTACTTTCAGATTCAGACTGGAGACATCACAAATAGCAGTGATTGCAGACATTGAAAAGGCAAACTGATTTATCTTATATTGTTGGAAAGTGACGTGGGACAAACATTATTTTAGGCTGTCTTGACAGCCACCTTGAAGAAAATAAAACACAAATGCAAGATTATAAAACCACATAAATAAATAAAAAAACATTCATATCTTTAAAGAGCAAATTTGTCACCCTCTACTTTTACAAGTATTATTTATTGTAAATATGACTTCTTCTGGATCCACTGAGGATTAGAAGGTCATGCATATAGATTAAGGTGACTTTCAGATCTGTACAACAAAAAAAATCTTATGGATCTGATCTGAACCCAACTCTGTTATAGCTGATTGACTAAAAAATGCTCAAACCCTGTGCTTGTAATTTGGCATATTTTATGCATGTGTAAACGTGTATACATGCGTAAGAATGCTGAAAAAACTCTTAGACATCTATATGTTGTGTGTGCATTTAGGTGCATAATTCCAGCAAGCTCAAGTGCAAATATGAGTGTATTCAATACACCTGTGTGCTGGAGTTTTTTTCTAGGTTACTAATACAGTACAGATAAAAGCAAAACAGTTCAGAAGTGTTACATATGCAGACAGTTCAGAAAAAAATAGCACATACCATGAGCCGGACTGTAGGTAGTGAAGGCTGGCTGGTACTTGTGGTGCACCACTGCAGTGGTCAGCAGTGCAGCCATGACTGGTGTGTAGATGGAGCAAGTCAGTTCAGGCCAAGAAGCAACAGAGAGTCTGATAATACAGAAGGGTCAGGCAGAAAATAGAAAATAGAATGTAGAAAATAGTTAAATCATAAGGCACTTCACACAAATTTATACAAAGCACTCCCCTCTTTAGTGTTGTAAACCTCATAGGCAAAAAAAAAAAAAAGTCCATTAACATAAGTCCATATGTTTTGTGATATTTTATAATAAATAAAGTAGGCGCTGGTTCAACTCCAAAATAACTAGTTAATATGCAAGTCAAAAATTAGTGACTGTGAGCAAATATCTCCGTAAAAATAAAAGCATTCTAAGGGCGAATATTATACATAGAGGATAGTGTGATAACCCAAAATATATTATTACTTTATAGGAAAAAATATAGACAGATAATTAATACTTCATACTTAAATAATTAAATAGATAGTGAATATTAGTGAATCAAATTCTTCAGCAATAGTAAATAGTGTTGAATGATGAAAAGTCCCAAGCTGAGTCGGAGCTGTGGAACGCATGCCGGCCGCTGCCATTCTAGCAGGTGGAGGAGAAGGGAAACTATTCCGTGATCGTGGGACACAACAACCCCGCTACTTTGGCGGTCCTATCCTGTGCCAAATGGGTACTTCTAATGTTTTTCTTCTTTTTCTTTTCTTCTTTGTTTGATTTTTACTAATTTACAATAAATGGGTTTACACTATTGTGGATCTCCTTTTCCCCATTTACACATCTATTGGGAGAGCTATCCAGGGAATACCATCTGAACCATGTATAAGTGTTAGCAGTATGTATTAGACTGAGGAAGAGGAGGAAAGATTTCATCTACACAGAGCCTGGATCGTGTATGAAGTGCTAGAGGTCCTTGGGACCTGACAGCTTCTGGTGAGCATTCTATATACTACAGCTCACAAGGTGAACTGCTCCTTCATCCTTGACTCACACGGTGTGGGACACTATTTATTGATCTTTGGGAAGCGCTGCATCATTGTAACCAGATTCCGGGGCTCACATGCAACCTCTGAAAAATATGTTGCAGAGTTGGCCTCTTGCTGTAAGTTACACAGTGATAATTCAGCAGCAGAAGCACAATATACGTCATTATTTAGCAAGCCCAGGGCTTCAAAGAAAGCATCTACTGTTAGCAAGGCAAAATAGTTTGGTCAAGGCCTGGGGGTCACCCAGCAGTGACGAAATGATGATTTGCACCCTGAAAGAGGATGGCTTTAAGGTGAAAAATAATTTGCAGCTGTTTTTAAAGTTACAGAACCCCCCTATTAACCACTTGCCGACCGCCGCAAGTAAATATACTGCGGCGGTCAGCCCCTCACAGGCAAAGTGACGTATATATATACGTCACTAGCCTGTGAGGCTCTGGGGAGCGAGCGCGCGCCGCCGGAGGCGCGCTCCCACTCCCGCGCGGTCACGCACCCCCCGCGCATGTGACCGGCGGACCCGATGTCCACCGGTCACTCGCCGATCGTCGGTACAGAGGGAGAAAGTCAGGCGGCTGATGTAAACAAGCCGCCTGTCATTCTCCCCTGTGTAGAAACAGTGATCATACGGTTCTACTATGTAGGACCGTTGATCACTGTTTCTACAGCTCAAGCCACAGCCAATCACAGTTAGAATCACGCCCCTAGGGACACACATAACCCCTCCCTCTCAAATAAAGTTAACCCCTTTACTGCCAGTGTAATTTTACAGTAACAGTGCATATGTATAGCACTGATTACTGTAGAAATGTCACTGGTAACCCCAAAAGTGTCAAAAATGTCAGTCAAGGGTCCGATCTGTCCGCCGCAATGTCGCAGTACTGCAAAAAAAAATCGCAGATCGCCACCATTACGCGTTAAAAAAAAAATTACAAAAATCTTTCCCTTTGTTAGTAAACGCGATAACTTTTGCGCAAACCAATCAAAATACGCTTTTTGCGATTTTTTTTTAACAAACATATGTAGCATAAAACAAATTGGCCAAAAATGTTAAAAAATTTTGATTTTTACATTTTTTTTGGGGGGAATTTCATATAAAAAAATTTGAAAAATATTGTTATTTTTGCAAAATTGACACTCTTTTTTTGTTTATAGCGCATGATCAAAAAATTGCACAGGTGATCAAATACCACCAAAAGAAAGCTCTGTTTGTGGGGAAAAAAAGGATGTCAAATTCGTTTAGGTACAGCGTCGCACGACCGCACAATTGTCCGTTAAAATCACGCAGTGCCGAATCACAAAATACCCCCTGGTCAGGAAGGGGGTAAAATTTTCCAGGGCTTAAGTGGTTAATCAGGCAAGAAAATCTTTAATTCAGGTGGCAGAGTATTGGCAGTGGTAGTAGAAGAAGAAGACTGAATCTTAGTGAGCTAGGTTGCCAGTTCCTGAACTTGCTGATGTAAACAGCTAAGTTTCAGAGCAAACATCTGAGCTTGTGCAGAATACATTAGGTCGCCCTCCCCTTTAATTGTATGGCTTGTGATAATATAAGATCAGGAGTAAAGATGATAGCAAAACAGTTCAGAAGCGCTGCAAATGCAGACAGTTCAATAAGAGATAGCTCATACCATGAGCAGCACTGTAGGTAGAGCAGGCTGGCTGGTACTAGTGATGCACCACTGCAGATATCAGCAGGGCCATAAGAACTGGTGCATAAATGGAGCAGGTCAGAGCAGGCCAGGAATAAATATGTGAACTATGTTAAGTGAGGCCATATTCACCAAGTGGACCAGCCATTGACTTCTGTTGATTCCGGATGTATCGATCCAGAGATATGATTTAATTACCATGGTGCTTTTGGCACATTGGTCCATGGTATAGCCTCTCTATGAGTGTTATATATTATGCAATTTGGGATTCATTTTCAATCATGTATCAATCATTTTAACTGTTGTTTTGTCTTATGATACTAATAAAAGTCCTAATATTTTTCAGTGTGTATTTGTTATAGAAAAGTAGATCAGAGTCCAAAACTGTAACGAATTACAGTGGAGAGAGAAGGTTGAGAGCAAGCCAGGTCATACACGATAATCCATGAAGCAAATACAAGCTGGGTCAAACAATAGCACAGCAGGTACCATTCACTATCATAAGTGTTGTGTGCAACAGGTGTTTTAAACACGGGCAGCAAGCAGCTGGCCAATCACTGTTGTTTCCAGGTAAAGGCCATCTCAGGTGAGTTTTGCTCAGTCTTAAGGGTATAGCCCAAGCCCTGATACTGACAACCTTAGGGCTCTGAGTATGCTGTTTTTTTTTTTTCGTTTGTTTTTTTGGTGGGGAGGCTTAATGAATTTGTGTCTCCTTTATTCCCAAGGACCCTGTCAGAAGGGCGATACTGCTGCTGTTGACACAGTTTAATTAACAGACTCCCCAAGGAGAGGATTCCATTTCACCAATGGAATTGCTCATTTCCTGCCCCCGAACTCTGCAAAATCTCACTCACTATCAAGGGAGCAGCTAGGGAGTGACATCCCGCTGGTCTGCCCAGCAGAAGTTCCACCTGGCAAAGTAACAACTATTTATTGAATTATATAAATAAATAAAGTGATATCGCGCGACAATAAAGTGCTCAGAGCTACGATACAGTGCTGTGCAAATTGTAACTTATTCAGCGTGTAAAAATTATAAATCAATCAGTGAAATTAATCAACATAATCCATATGAGTACATACATCCACTTCAGGTGAGATATCAAAACAGCTTGAACACATCAAATAAATACATAAATAATACAAGTGGAAGAAATATATAGAAAGTGCTGAGTGCTAGTCCAATATAAATGGAAGTAATTTCCAGCAAAAACAAACAGTCTCTTAAGTGCCAAGAATTGTGCAACTGCCACTATGGATGCTAAAGATGCTCACAATCCCACCACCAGTGAAGGGTGGCCTCTCACCTTAAATTTGACCAAGTGGTTGCAGCTGTGGGACCCACACAAATTCCCACAGCTGCAACCACACACACAGCGAAATGAGGGATCCGCGGGTGGGTGCCATTAGGCCTAATGGCATGCTGCCCTCACTGGAAATCGTAACCCCACTGGGAACCTAGGTTCTTGTGCGGGCTGTGATTTCAAAAATAGTGCAGGAGCTTCTTTCCTGCGTGTCGTGGGACATGGCAGCCTATTCAAATGAATGGGCTCTTGTGCCCGCGCACACCGCATCCCGCAATCATATCTCCTGTCACTAAATAAAATAGCTTACAGTACTGTTTACACGTTGCTTTTACTTTGCTTCAAAAATTATACCCCATGATGCTTTTTTGGTGCGTCTCTGAAGCCTCCATAGAAGTCTACGACAAAGCTCACTTGAAGCACCTGCAGCTTTTGAGAGGCATTTTTTGAGCTTTAGCTTAGCTTCGTTTGGGAGGTATTGCACATAGGAGATATCCCAGAAAACACTGGGAAACCAAAAAGCGAAACTTTCCATCCAGATTTAACACCAATAAAGCCACTGGTGGACTTTTAATTTCAAAATCTGTGTACTACTGAGGAAAATAATACAATAAAAATAAATGCAATTTGTATTTATATTATATATGTAGCAGGATTTCCAGGCATTGGGCCTGATGTGGGTCTGCCATGGTCACTGGTAACACCAACAGCACATTTAAGCTGATTGCCCAAGTGTGAGATCTGAGTCAAAGAACAGTCCAGCATCTTTGGTTTGTTTTGTTTATTTTATATGGGGATGGGAGAAGGTAATGAGTGGGATACTCCTCTGGCTCAACTAGGTACAAACTGGGACACTTGAGAAAAAAATGCCTTTCAGCGCTGACTTGACGCCGGCTGAATGCCGATCAACATTTGCTGGCACTTGAGATCACTGTGGCACTGTACTGAAGACTGACTTCTGACACTCTGGTTACCTCAAAAGATCTTGACTGTACTGAAGACTGACTTCTGACACTCTGACTAGCTCAAAAGTCCTTGACACTGCTCCCTCCAGTCCTTCCTGACTGAGGTAGCCTTTAGTAACACTGCTGCAGCTGCAACTCTCAACACTGTACACTGCACGCTGCACACTTCCACTGTACACTTCCACTGTCCACTGAATACTTTAGGGCCCAACCCCTGGCATCCCCTTTACTCTTCAGGGTCAACATTGGCACCCCCTTTTACTCTTCCTGCATCGGCTAGCTAGCTCCCGGATCCCTATGACCTTCTCCGGAGTGGTCCACTCTCACTAGGCAGATCCCCAGAGGCAGTTTGCAGTACTCACGACTGGGAATGCTTTCCTGAAACTCGACCCCTCTCAGCTACGCTGGTCCTCAGCACACCGGATCCTCTCTGCAGCTCAGCTCAGCCCTCTGTCCCCTCAGGCAAGCCGCCCAGGACACCCGATTCCTCTTGACAGGAGGAGAGACAGACACTCTCCCTCCTGGGACTCTGCTTCCCGCCAAAGACGCTGCGTCATGTGCTCCCCTCAAACTTATACCCACTCCCAGAATGCTGTGCGGAAGAATCTGCTTTTCTGGGGTAGATACAAGCCTGGGTGTGCCATTGGCCGGGTTTGAGAGCCCTCATTGAGCACAGCACTCCCCAGTCTCAACAGCCACACCTGGGAACCATGACAGCCTAGATGAAAATCATGGCCCTGCTGATAAGTAGACAAGGCCTACTACACTTTACCTAGCACCTACCTTTTAGGGTGCTACATCCACCCCACACCAAACTGAGTCATGTCCCCATTGACTCTGAGGCAGCCGTCTCCTATTAAAAACTTCAGCCAAAAACTCAGGAGTATCCCACAAACCTGGAAAAGGGGGAAAAGGGAAAGAACGAATGTACAAATAAATTATGTGAATAAATATAGGTCTACATTTCTCTGCTATACAAATAGAAACATAGAAACATAGAATGTGTCGGCAGATAAGAACCATTTGGCCCATCTAGTCTGCCCAATATATCTGAATCCTATGAATAGTCCCTGGCCCTATCTTATATGAAGGATAGCCTTATGCCTATCCCATGCATGCTTAAACTCCTTCACTGTATTTGCAGCTACCACTTCTGCAGGAAGGTTATTCCATGCATCCACTACTCTCTCAGTAAAGTAATACTTCCTCATATTACTTTTAAACTTTTGCCCCTCTAATTTAAAACTGTGTCCTCTTGTGGTAGTTTTTCTTCTTTTAAATATGCTCTCCTCCTTTACCGAGTTGATTCCCTTTATGTATTTAAAAGTTTCTATCATATCCCCTCTGTCTCTTCTTTCTTCCAAGCTATACATGTTAAGGTCCTTTAACCTTTCCTGGTAAGTTTTTTCCTGCAATCCATGTACTAGTTTAGTAGCTCTTCTCTGAACTCTCTCTAGAGTATCTATATCCTTCTGGAGATATGGCCTCCAGTACGGCGCACAATACTCCAAGTGAGGTCTTACCAGTGTTCTGTACAGCGGCATAAGCACTTCTCTCTTTCTACTGCTTATACCTCTCCCTATACATCCAAGCATTCTGCTGGCATTTCGTGCTGCTCTATTACATTGTCTTCCCACCTTTAAATCTTCTGAAATAATTACTCCTAAATCCCTTTCCTCAGATACCGAGGTCAGGACTGTGTCAAATATTCTATATTCTGCCCTTGGGTTTTTACGTCCCAGGTGCATTATCTTGCACTTATCCACATTAAATTTCAGTTGCCAGAGTTCTGACCATTCTTCTAGTTTTCCTAAATCCTTTTCCATTTGGCGTTTCCCTCCAGGAAGATCAACCCTGTTACATATCTTTGTGTCATCAGCAAAAAGACAAACCTTGCCATCGAGGCCTTTTGCAATATCACTTATGAAGATATTAAACAAAATTGGTCCCAGTACAGATCCCTGAGGTACCCCACTGGTAACATGACCTTGTTCTGAATGTTCTCCATTGACTACAACCCTCTGTTGTCTGTCACTCAGCCACTGCCTAATCCACTCAACAATATGGGAGTCCATGCTCAATGACTGCAGTTTATTGATAAGTCTTCTATGTGGGACAGTGTCAAAAGCCTTACTAAAATCTAGATATGCAATGTCTACTGCACCTCCACCGTCTATTATTTTAGTCACCCAGTGTAATGCTCCTGCGTTTTACGTATGATGTGGATTTTCAGCTGCAGAAATATTCCATTTCAGTAGTCATGTAGAGAAACGCTGAGACACCATTCCCAACTCTCAATGACTCATCATGTGTGGATGATCTCAATTCAGCAAGTAAATACACACACTCAATAAGATGTTTCCTAGAGTGACTTATGTATATAGTAACACAGTGATGATAGGCTGAAGAGACAGGTTGGGTAGAGATGGTAGATGACAGACACTTGAAAGGAAATGTTCTTGAAAGTAAGATAGTAGCAGATGGGATGCAGATAGGTTTAGCAATCATGTATGGTAGTAGATGACAGAGTAGCAGGTGGACATACAAGAGAGATCAACCCAGTGCAAGAACAGGTGGTAGTAGGCTCAAGAGCTAGCAATCTTAGATAATGCAGATGTAGTAATAGTCCTTAGTATGCAGAGCTAGATAGTGTAAGCTTTAGTATAAAGGTTATAGAGGTTTCCCCTGTGGGGTACTTATCACTAATAGCAATGTAGCAGAGGAGAGGTTCGGCAAGAGCGGATGATCCGGTAGCGGGATACAGGGATCAGCGCAGCGTGGTTCCGACAGCGAGGTATGCTTGCAAGCATGTGAGCTTCAAGACAGGTTAGCATCAAGGCACAAAGCAGTTTGAACGAACACATGTAAGTGAGAGTCGGCGATCTAAATAGCCATCCAGTCCGGTGCTCAGTGATGACAGCATCAGTCTTAAAGGTGTATGCGCACCTTACCAAAAGAGAATGGTGGGGCGCATACACTTATGAAAGAGTAATTAGGGTACCCAAAGGTACCAGGACATTACACCCAGTCAAAAAAGTCTATAAGATTTGTTTGGCATGATCTCCCTGAAGTAAACCCATGTTGTTTTTCATCTTGCAATCCATGGGATTTAAGATGTTCCACAATCCTATCCTTTAATAGGGTTTCCATTAATTTGCCTACTATTGATGTCAGACTCACTGGTCTATAGTTGCTCGATTCCTCCCTACTACCTTTCTTGTGAATGGGCACGACATTTGCCAATTTCCAATCTTCCGGGAAGACTCCTGTTGCTAATGATTGGTTAAATAAATCTGTTAATGGTTTTGCCAGCTCACCACTAAGCTCTTTTAATAATTTTGGGTGTATCTCATCAGGACCCTGTGACTTATTTGTCTTCACTTTAGACAGCAATCTTAGAACGTCTTCCTCTGTAAAGACACATGCATCAAACGATTCATTAGTCATCCTTTCAAGTGGAGGTCCTTCTCCTTCTTTTTCTTCTGTAAAAACTGAACAGAAGTATTCATTAAGGCAGTCGGCTAGCCCTTTATTCTCTTCTACATACCTTCCGTCCTTTGTTTTTAATTTAGTTATTCCTTGTTTTAATTTCCTTTTTTCATTTATATATCTGAAGAATGTCTTATCTCCCTTTTTCATAGACTGAGCTAGTTTTTCTTCTGCCTGCGCTTTAGAAATTCTTATAACTTGCTTGGCCTCTTTCTGCCTAATCTTGTAGATTTCCTTATCTTCATTGCTCTGGGTTTTTTTATAATTACAAAATGCTAGCTTTTTATTTTTAATGATTTGGGCCACTTCTGCTGAGTACCACAGTGGTCTCTTCCTTTTTTTGCTTTTACTGACAAGTCTAATGCAATTTTCTGTTGCCTTCAATAATGCACCTTTTAAGTAGTCCCATTTCTCCTGGACTCCATGTAATCTGTACCAGTCTGATAAGGACTCATTTATGACTAATTTCATTTTTGAAAAGTCTGTTTTTCTAAAATCTAAAACTTTTGTTTTTGTGTGGTGTGACTCTTTCACAGTTCTTATATTAAACCACACTGACTGGTGATCACTGGATCCCAAGGTTTCGCCTACAATGACATCATATACCGAATCCCTATTTGTGAATACCAGATCCAAAATGGCCTCCCTCCGGGTTGGCTCCTCAACCACTTGTTGCAGAGACAACCCCAGTAGGGAATTTAGAATATCTGTACTCCTGGTAGAACTTGCTATTTTGGTTTTCCAGTTTATATCTGGAAGATTGAAATCTCCCATAATGATAACTTCTCCTTTCATTGTCATTTTAGCTATTTCTTCAACTAGTAGATCATCTAGTTCTTTGACTTGACCAGGTGGTCTATATATCACACCTACACGAGTTACTGCATGATTAGCAAACTGCAACGTAACCCAAACTGACTCTATGTTGGCCTCACCAACTTGTATTAGGTTAGATTTAATGCTATCTTTCACATACAGGGCCACTCCTCCTCCTTTCTTGCCTTCTCTGTCTCTTCTGTATAAAGAATACCCTGGTATGGTTATGTCCCAGTCATTTCTTTCATTAAACCATGTCTCCGTAACAGCCACTAAATCGACATTCTCAGATGCGATTATTGACCCAAGTTCATTGATTTTTTTACCTAAACTGCGAGCATTTGTAGACAGGACTCTGAGCTTATCATTTCTTAACCTCTGTGCTTCTGACCTGTTCTGGCATTGTTTCGGGGGGCAATTGGACTCTTGTAATTCCACTCTTTTGCCCCCCCTTCCTAGTTTAAATACTCTTTAGCAAATTCTTGGAGTTGTTCACTAAGTACATTTGTTCCTTTGAGAGAAAGATGCAAACCATCTTTTTTGTACAGTTCCTTTCTATTCCAAGTAGAGCTATCATGAGAAACAAAGCCAAATCCTTGCTCTTGACACCATTTACTAAGCCATATGTTGAACTCCTTTATGCGCCTCTGCCTATCATTCTGAACATTATGCACAGGCAGAACTTCAGAAAATGAAATGGTGGATGCAAAATCCTGTACGTCATTTCCAAGTGTGATAAAAGATTTTTTCACCTCTGACACTTCATTGCAAGCCAGGTCATATACAAACAGTTTAAGGTGCATGAAGATGATGCACCCCCCACCAAACGAACTCGCTTGGTGGGATTTGCAAGCAAACACAATTTACACTCCCTTACTGACTATCTCTATGATGAGCCCACCTATAGAGAAATGGAAAGAAAAAGTTAGTCAACTGCATACATTTGAAAAAATACAAGACTAACTGACTGTACAGTTGAATGAGAAGACCCTCCTACTCAGTGTGACCTTCTCATTCTCTTCCCTGACTACCTCTGCTGACCAGTGTCTTGACTCGCCGGGTCCACTCCACCTGGGTAAAAAGTCTGTGCCCTAACACTGGCTAACTATGCAGAGTCCTTTCTTTGAAATGAGACACAGCGCCTCCTGGCTGTTTCTCAGAGTACTTCTTAGAGTACTTCTTATCAGGAAACAGGGCAGGCCACTGAAACCTGGATGGCCTGCAGTCCTGCTGAGTCAGGGAAGTAGCAACAGGGGTCCCTCAGGGCACCCCCCACCAAAGTTCCTGGATACACACTTGAACTTGTGTTAGTCATCTGTTTCTTCTTCTTGCTTGAACTGTGGAAAGTCTCTCAAACAGTATTTGTAATCCACACATAGATCCTGGCCCAGTGGCTCAAGGGATCTGGTATAGCAAACATTCTCCTTAAGACCCTGGCCCGATGGCCCAAGTGATCTGCAAATGAACTTAATATTCTCAACAGGAAACTTGTAGAATTCAGCATTACATTTTTTCCTTTTGCACAGTCCTTTTGGTTGGAATATTTCTTTGAAAAGAACACTTTTTTCCTTTAAATGTAGTAGTCGGGATGAGGAACCCGGACATAAGAACCTTGCTCATCTTTTACTCTCACAGACCAAGCCTGGCCTGATCCATCTGGGCGGCGGACTTCCACCCTGTCAACATAGACAGAGCACCCATAATTCCATTGGGCCTTCACGGCATTGAATCTTTCCTTTAGTTCTGCTTCTGGTGAGTCTCTATATGGCTTAGGAATGAATAAAAAGTCCCATATGACCTCATCACACCAGAAGTCTCTGTATTTTTTGATTAGTAGCATTATCTCTCTTGGAGCATAGGGGTAATTGTACCCATATTCCATCTCCACCTTTCGTTGTATCCACCTTTGCATACAGACAGCTATGGAAGAGTCTTCCTGTTACCTCTCCCAGGTGGAGAAAATGGGGTTATCACCTGCTGAATCATATTCTCATATGTGGCATTCTGATCCCGAGCCCGGGCAATATTTCTAGGAGGGGTTAAATCTTGAATCCTTTTAACATAAGTTTCATAGAATCCCAGATTTTGAGCTAAATCCCTTCTCTCCATAGCCTCCTTGGCCTCTTTATCAATTGTCACTGCAACTTCAGGACTGGGGAGCTGCTCCCAGCTTCTGACCCCCAGTCCCACTCTGTCTCGTCAGCCGATCCCCAATTGTCAATCCCCTCCTCTATGGAACCATATCTGTACTGGAAGGATTGGGATCCTACGGGTACAACTCCTGCGTCCTTTTCACCACTGGTACTAGTGGGTGAGGCTTGAATAGCTGCAGGCTTTGTGGGCTGCTGAACATCAAGGGGAGCAGATCCTGCCACTACTGCTGCGGTAGATGCATCTTCCGGCCACCCTCCGGCCGCTTGTGCTGGCATGCATCCCCTTCCAAGAGAGCTCTGTGACCGAGCCCCCCTTGAAGAAACTGAGGGCCCACTGTCTGCTGACATGGCCTCCAGCTTCATCATTAAACTCAACATGCCCCTCCCGCCTCCACAGAGGGACTTGGATTCTATCCCGGTCACCTCCTGAGTGAGTCCTGACTCCCAAGTGACATACAACTTCTTGGGCCGGCCCTCGCTCCTCTCTGCCCACAGCAGAAGATATCCACATTGCCCACATTGGACCCACGCTTGCACTTTTAACGTTATGTTAGCACATTGAGGACATACCGCTCCTAGGTACTCCAGGCCGCCCCCCGTGCACAGCGCGAGTCCGCCTTCCGGCACCATCTGGATGCCTTTGTCCCACACAAGGGTTGGATTGGGCTGGTGGATCTGCTCCGGTGTCTGCCTAGCAGAGTCTCCGCCGATGGCAGTAGCAATAGCGGTCACACCTACATGTGTCACCCTCGCAGCCACACCCAAAGGAGGGGTTATTAATAGGACTCCCCTGGTCACTCCTGATTGGCTGGATGTTCCCGCTATCTCCACCCTTTTGCCATGTTGGACGGTAACTCCTCCTGCTAGGCAGGTCTGTGTGAAGCACGCTTTCCCGCGCGGTACAGTAACTCTTCCCCTGCCATGCTTCCTCACTTTTGCCCACAGGGAAGTTGCTGCAAAGCGGACCATGTCACTTGCCAGACATGCATCCACTCTCCTTATTTGCACCAGGGCCACAACTGCGCCTTATTCTCCTGAAGCCAGCTGTACCCCTTGCTAGGCAAGAGTAATATCCCGCTGTCAGACGCACAGTCGATAGTTCTCTCCCCAGCCATCCATATGCAAATAAGATCCTTCATACTGTCTCCGAGGTTAGTCCCACTGCCTCTCCCAGCATGGCCGACTGCAATCCTCACAGTATCCGTGCACTCACTATACAGAATAAAACGGTCAACATCAGTCCATATAGCCTTCACACACACCTGGCCCCTTGCACCTTGCTCTCCATGCCCCCGGCCGCCATCTTCTCCGTCCCCACCGGGACCTCTCCCTTTTAAGCAGTTGCAGCATTTGTACACTTTCACTCCTTTTTCCAATATCTGGCAGCAGAGTACATGTCATAGTCCATGTGGAAAGTTCCCATCATTTTGCAAACTTTACTTGGACACTTGCGTTGCCATGGGTAACCTTCTATGTGCACTTTTATCTTCATCCCACTCTCCCTGCCTCCCGCAGATCCGGCCTCACACTTGGCTTGACGTTTGAATAACAGTTCTGGGCACAAAAATTTACTTTTCTGACTTTTTCTTCTGCCGTTGCTAGGGGAAACTGGCCCAGTAACCAATGGCAAAATCCCGGACGAGCCCCCAAATGTAGCAGGATTTCCAGGCATTGGGCCTGATGTGGGTCTGTCATGGTCACCGGTAACACCAACAGCACATTTAAGCTGATTGCCCAAGTGTGAGATCTGAATCAAAGAACAGTCTGGCATCTTTGGTTTGTTTTGTTTATTTTATATGGGGATGGGAGAAGGTAATGAGTGGGATACTCCTCTGGCTCAACTAGGTACAAAGTGGGACACTTGAGAAAAAAATGCCTTTCAGCGCTGACTTGACGCCGGCTGAATGCCGACCAACGTTTGCTGGTGCTTGAGATCACTGACTTGCGGCACTGTACTGAAGACTGGCTTCTGAGACTCTGGTTAGCTCAAAAGTCCTTGACACTGCTCCCTCCAGTCCTTCCTGACTGAGGTAGCCTTTAGTAACACTGCTGCTGCTGCAACTCTCAACACTGTACACTGTACACTGCACGCTGTACACTTCCACTGTACACTTCCACTATACACTGAACACTTCAGGGCCCAACAACTGGCACCCCCTTTACTCTTCAGGGTCAACACTGGCAGTCCCTTTTACTCTTCCTGCATCGGCTAGCTAGCTCCCGGATCCCTATGACCTTCTCCGGAGTGGTCCCCTCTCACTAAGCAGACTTCCAGGGGCAGTTTGCAGTACTCATGACTGGGAATGATTTCCTGAAACCCGACCCCTCTCAGCTACGCTGGTCCTCAGCACACCGGATGCTCTCTGCAGCTCAGCTCAGCCCTCTGTCCCCTTAGGCAAGCCGCCTGGGACACCCAATTCCTCTTGACAGGAGGAGAGACAGACACTCTCCCTCCTGGGACTCTGCTTCCCACCAAAGACGCTGCGTCATGTGCTCCCCTCAAACTTATACCCACTCCCAGAATGCTGTGCGGCAGAATCTGCCTTTCTGGGGTAGATACAAGCCTGGGTGTGTCATTGGCCGGGTTTCCTCCACTGCCCAATGAGAGCCTTCATTGAGCACAGTGGGGAGACTCCCCAGTCTCAACAGCCACACCTGGGAACCATGACAACCTAGCTGAAAATCATAGCCCTGCTGATAAGCAGACAAGGCCTACTACACTTTACCTAGCATTTACCTTGTAGGGTGCTACATATAAAAGGCTATTCTGTCTGTATATTCTGCCGCCCTTTTCACTGGATAACAGGTTATGTTTTCAGAAGCAAAATAACATATATTTCTAGCTGATATACTATATAGTTAAAGGTTTGTGGACATCTGACCATAGTACCTAGATGAGCTTTTTAGACATCCCATTCCAAATCATAGGCATGTTGTCACTACCACTCCCCCACCCCCTGCTTTGCGGCTATAACAGCCTCCTATTTTCTGGGAAGGCTTTGCATGAGATTTTTGAGTGTTTCTGATATTGTACAACAACAGCTGGCTCTCAGAAAGACGTAATCAGCAGTCACTTCTGGTTCAGGTGTATATACAGTATATTCAGGGAGTGTCTGGTGCAGACATCAGATCGGTTGTGCAGTGTGGAGCAGCAGGAAGGTGAGCGTAGTGCATTCCAGAGCACACATGTTGTGAAACACGGGAACGCTTTACCAGAAGGTGAGCGGGGACTGAAGAGAGAGGACTGAGCAGCAGAAGATCAGCAGAGCTGGAGGATCATACAGTAGCAGCAGAAATTAGCAATGTCACGTGCTGCGCAGTATGGGAGCAATAAAGCGGGAGGTGAGCGGGGACCAAAGAGAAAGGAGGAACAACAAACCAGAGGATCAGCAGAGCCAGGGGCTCCCGCTGAGCAGTGGCGGCTTGCCGCCCCCCCATCCGAACATCAGCATTTAAAAAAAAAAATGTGTACCTTTAAATGTGAGCAGGGCGCCGGACACACTGCTGCCTATGGAGAGGGGTGGGGGTTTTGGCATGTGCTTTTTTATGTGGCTCTGATTGGCGTCCTTAACCACTTAAGCCCTGGAAGATTTTACCCCCTTCCTGACCAGGAGGTATTTTGAGATTCGGCACTGCGTGACTTTAACGGACAATTGCGTGGTCGTGCGATGCTGTACCCAAATTAAATTTACGGCCTTTTTTTCTGACAAACAGAGCTTTCTTTTGGTAGTATTTGATCACCTGTACGATTTTTTGATCATGCGCTATAAACAAAAAAGAGCGACAATTTTGCAAAAATAACAATATTTTTCAAATTTTTTTATATGAAATTCCCCCCCCAAAAAAAAGTAAAAATCAAAATTTTTTAACATTTTAGGCCAATTTGTTTTCTGCTACATATGTTTGGTAAAAAAAAATCGCAATAAGCGTATTTTGATTGGCTTGCGCAAAAATTATTGCGTTTACTAACTAAGGGAAAGATTTTTGTAATTTTTATTGTTTTTTTTAACGAGTAATGGAGGTGAACTGCGATTTTTTTTGCCAGACTGCGACATTGCGGCAGACAGATCGGACCCTTGACTGACATTTTTGACACTTTTGGGGGTACCAGTGGCATTACTACAGTAATCAGTGCTATACATATGCACTGTTACTGTAAAAATGACACTGGCAGGGAAGGGGTTAACTTTATTGGAGAAGGAGGGGTTAAGTGTGTCCCTAGGGGCGTGCTTCTAACTGTTATGGGATAAGGCTGTTTGTGTAATTACAGAGATATACGATCCTGCATAGCCGCCTGCCTTTCTCCCTCTGTAACGGACGATCGCGAGTGACCGGCGGACATCGGGTCCGCCGGTCACACGCGCGGGGATCACAGTGAGCGAGTGGGGGCGGGAGCGCGCCTCCGGCAGCGCACTCTCGCCCCCTATTGGCTCGTAGGCGATTGACGTACCCATACGTCACTTTGCCTGCACGGGGCTGACCACAGCAGTATATGTACTTGCGGCGGTCGGCAATCGGTTAAGAGAGTTCTCGGGGCGCAGAGTAATGCACCCCGGACACTCCTACTGTACCACTGCCATCCTGTGATTGGTCCACAGGACATTCTACGTCATAGGGCGGTGTTTGGGCGTCACTCGGTAGAGCCATTCCACTCAGTGTCTCTGCTGAGGACAGACCGGAGAGGACAACAAGCAAGCCAGCCAAGAGGAGGAGGGCAGCAGCTTTCCCGGGCCGGACTCAAGTTCAACACTCTGCAAACACAAAAGGTGAGTGCCTGACACTGGTCACTCTACATTGAAGGGGGCACACTGTGGTCACTCTACATTGAAGGGGGCACGTTGTGGTCATTCTACATTGAAGGGGGCACAGTGTGGTCACTCTACATTGAAGGGGGCACACTGTGGTCACTCTACATTGAAGGGGGCACGCTGTGGTCACTCTACATTGATGGGGGCACGCTGTGGTCACTCTAAATTGAAGGGGGCACGCTGTGGGCACTCTACATTGAAGGGGGCACGCTGTGGTCACTCTACATTAAAGGGGGCACACTGTGGGCACTCTACATTGAAGGAGGCACGCTGTGGTCACTCTACATTGAAGGGGGCACACTGTGGTCACTCTACACTGAAGGGGGCATGCTGTGGTCACTCTACATTGATGGGGGCACGCTGTGGGCACTCTACATTGATGGGGGCATGCTGTGGTCACTGTACATTGATGGGGGCACGCTGTGGGCACTCTACATTGATGGGGGCACTGCTCACTGGTCACTCTGCATTGATGGGGGCACACTGTACCTTGATTACTGAAGACCCCCTTTCACACTTGTGTGACCTCAAAGTCACGCTATTTTTTACTGCATTTTTTGCCGCAAAGCAATGCCTATTACATTTTTCTGTTTGCGCCCCCCAAAAATGTTGAGCACCAGCTGCCACTGCTGCTGAGTGTGGCATTAGCAGAGCTGGGAGTACTACTGAGCAGGTGAATTGCTGTGACTGGAAATCTCTTAGTTTTTCTTGAATTGCTGAACGAGGCTACCAATGAGCTAAGGATGTGCTGAACAGGGGTATTAATGAGCTAGGGATCTGCTGACTGGGGGTACTGCTGAGCCGGGGTTCTACTGGGCCCCTTTAAAACAAATAGAAAATCAATGCATGCACAGGGTATTTACCATGTTTCAATAATGCTTCAAAAAAGCATCATTGAAGCATCACCGAAGCATCAAAAAACGGTTGGCGCTATAATGTGTTTTGAGGTCGAAGCAAGCGTAAATGAGCCCTAAATGTGAAGTTCCTCGCCACTGCTAGATTTGGGATGCTGTGAACTCTATAGACTGGGACTTCTCCAAGAAGACAGTTGGCAGATAGCCGTCTACCTTCAACATCACATGTTGTAGATTAGTCCTATTTACACAGCTCTGTGTTTCTGTGATGGTTTTTCTGATTTCCTACAGAGACAATCAAAGGACAGCATACGAGGGAAAAGTTCTGAGCACACAATTCTGGGGGAGGATACACCTGAATATATTTTCTCATAAAACAACACTTCAAAGTGCAGCTTCCTAATCCTGTACCTGGAACACAGACAGTGCCAGGTCTCTGTCTGGCCTGAACTTCAGAGAAAACAGCCAGCGCAGGTCTGGTCCCATCATTGTAATTAATGCGTATGCACATCATCTGTGTTAAGTCAACACAAGGTTTTACTGGACTTCAGAGGGATGCAAAACGCAGGCGGAAAATCGAGATGTTTGCTTGATGAGTTGGTTTGGCAACCTGATCCAAGGGATTTAAAGTAAAACAAAATGAATGGGAGATTAGTGAAATGGAATGTTACCCAAGCCCTAAGTGAGATCTTAACATACTAGTGGAAAGGAAATTCAACTTCCGCAAAACAGAAAAATAAAAAAAATGATATATTTGCTGCAAAAGCCTTCCTGTAATTTGGTGCAAATAAAAATTCATTCATTCTGCTATTCCTCTGCTCTTGTAACTAGAACAATGTATTATCCAGACATCTGCAAAGAGCTTATAGCCATGTTGCAGGCATTCAATGAAAACATAAATTCAAGTAGTATTAAACCCCAAAACAAAAATGTATTAAATATTGCATGTTACTAGGGTTGAGCGGACACCTAGATGTCCGTGTTCGACGGGTTCGGCCGAACTTTAAAAAAAAGTCCGGGTCCGTGTCCCGGACTTTTACCGAACTTTTCCCGGACACCGAACCCCATTGAAGTCAATGGGGACCCGAACTTTAAGGCACTAAAATGGCTCTAAAACACCAATGGAAAGGGCTAGAGTGCTGCAAATGGCAGCAAAACGTAGTTAAGAGCATGGCAAGTGCTCTGCAAACAAATGTGGATAGGGAAATATCTTAAAACAACAAAAAAAAAAACAGAAAAATAAAACAATGTTCTTCATCTCTGAAGGACGAGGCCCATATGGAGTAGGAGGGAGGTTGAGGTGGTGGTGGATGTGGCGGTGTCATAGGCGTGCGCACAGGGTGTGCCTGGTGTACCTGGGCACACCCTAATCACCTAGGGCACATAGCATTATCGCTCTGTTTGCCAGTGAGGACATGGGAAAGATCTCCCTCGCACCTGCTCTGCTCTATTTCTCTTTGCGAGCAGGGAGAGTAATGTATCGGGGCCATGTACATGTAGGCAAACACATGCATGTGTATTTCAACTTTGGGGTGCACACCCTAATGCAATAGGCTGCGCACACCTATGGGCGGTGTAGGTGGAAGCGGCGGTGGAGGAGGACCAGGGCCGGATTAAGAGCATCATGGTCTTGGTGCTGAGGATTTTGAAGGGCCTTAAGGGCCGTGCCTTGGCATGCACCCAGAGGAGGAAGGGTGCAGCCATGCATGCCTAATTCAACATGGGATGCTGTCTCTGAAGCCCATAAACACATCCATGCATCGGCAACTGTCCCTCCTTGTCCGGCCTTCGCGCTGTGTGGGGAGGTTCTGAGGGTGCTGCCTGGGGAAGCGAGCATAGAAGCCAGACTTCTGTGTTTACAAGTGACAGAAGAGCGGTCACAGTGAATATGGCCAACCCGGGGCCTATATAAAAGGTAGGGGCCTGCATGGAGCTGCAGCTCCAATAGCCCCTACGTTAATCTGGCCCTGAGGAGGAGGACGAGGTAGCCAACACTGCTTCTTTTCACAAATTTTAAATGAGGGTACACCCCAAAAGAGTGAGAAAGAGCAAAAATGGAACAATGGCTGGGTAAGGTCGGTATCCATTGCTATTCTGCACAAGGTACGGAAAAGTCCCGTGGGATCCATGCCTGGTTCATTTTAATGAACGTGAGCTTGTCCACATTGTCTCTGGACAGGCGGCTGCGCTTGTCTGTTATAACACCCCCAGCCGTGCTAAATACCCATTCAGATAATACACTGGCTGCAGGGCACGCCAGCACCTCCAAGGCCATGTGCCCAATTTGGAGACCCAGAAGTTGAAGGGGGCAGACCCCTCATTCACTACATGTAGGCGTGTGCACACATACTGCTCCACCATGTTGGTAAAATGCTGCCTCCTGCTAAGACGTTCCATCTGAGCTGCTGGTGCTGCTGTTTGTTGTGGCGTGCTGACAAAGCTTTTCCACATTTCGGCCATGCTAACCCTGCCTTCTGAGGTGCTGGCGGTGCCCTGGTTGAGTTGGCGACCTCCACCTCCTCCTCCTCTGCCTTGTGCTTCCACTGTGGCCCCGCTGTCAGATGGGAATGCCAGCAGCATCGCGTCTACCAGCGTGCGCTTGTACTCGCGCATCTTGCGATCGCGCTCCAGTGAGTGAATTAAGGACGGTACGTTGTCCTTGCAACGGGGATCCAGCAGCGTGGCCACCCAGTAATCAGCACAAGTTAGAATGTGGGCAACTCGGCGGTCGTTGTGGAGACACTGCAGCATGTAATCGCTCATGTGTGCCAGGCTGCCCAGAGGCGACGAAAGGCTGTCCTCTGTGGGAGGTGTATCGTCCGTGTCCTCTGTATCCCCCCAGCCACGCACCAGTGATGGACATGAGCTGGCCTGGGTGCCACCCTGCTGTGAACATGGTTCCATCTCCTCCTCCAGCTCCTCCTCCTCCTCCTCATCCTCCAGAACTGTGCCCCTGCTGGACAATTGTGTCCCTGGCGTTTGTGTGTGCAGGAACCCACCCTCGGAGCCCCTTGCGAATGACTGCCCTGAAAGCCTTTGAAATGTTACCTCTTCATCCTCCTCCTCCTCCTCCTCATCCTGTGCCACATCCTCTTCCATCATCGCCCGAATTGTTTTTTCAAGGAGGCATAGAAGTGGGATAGTTAAGCTGAGAATGGCGTCATTGCCACTGGCCATGTTGGTGGAGTACTCAAAACAGCGCAACAAGGCACACAGGTCTCGCATGGAGGCCCAGTTATTGGTGGTGAAGTGGTGCTGTTCCGCAGAGCGACTCACGCGTGCGTGCTGCAGCTGAAACTCCACTATGGCCTGCTGCTGCTCGCACAGTCTTTGCAGCATGTGCAAGGTGGAGTTCCACCTTGTGGGCACGTCACATATGAGGCGGTGAGCGGGAAGGCCGAAGTTACGCTGCAGCCCTGCCAGGCGAGCAGCAGCAGGGTGAGAACGCCGAAAGTGCGCACAGACGGCCCGCACTTTCTGCAGCAGCTCTGACATATCGGGGTCATTTTTAAGGAACCTCTGCACCACCAAATTCAGCACATGCGCCAGGCAAGGGATGTGCGTCAAACCGGCTAGGCCCAGAGCTGCTATGAGATTTCGCCCGTTATCGCACACCACCAGGCCGGGCTTGAGGCTCGCTGGCAGCAACCACTCATTTGTCTGCTGTTCCATGCTCCTCCACAACTCCTGCGCGGTGTGTGGTTTTTCCCCCAAACAGGCAAGTTGTAAAACTGCCTGCTGTCGTTTAGCCCTGGCCGTGCTGAAGTTGGTGGTGAAGGTATTACGCTGTCCGGATGAGGAGGCGGTAGAGGATGAGGTAGCGGAGTAGGATGAGTTAGGAACAGGAGGCAAACTGAAGCACCCTGCAATCCTTGGTGGTGGAAGGACATGTGCCAAATTGCTATCCGCCTCAGGCCCATCCGCCACTGCATTTACCCAGTGTGCCGTTAGGGAGATATAACGCCCCTGACCGTGCTTACTGGTCCACGTATCGGTAGTTAGGTGGACCTTGGCACAGATGGCGTTGTGCAGTGCACACCTGATTTTTTCCCCCACTTGGTTGTGCAGGGAAGGGATGGTTTGCCTGGAAAAGTAGTGGCGGCTGGGCACGACGTACTGTGGGACAGCCACCGAAATAAGCTTTTTAAAACTGGGCGTCTCCACCAGACGGAATGACAGCATTTCAAAGGCCAATAATTGTGAAATGCTGGCATTCAGGGCCAGGGATCGCGGGTGGGTAGGGGGGTACTTCCTCTTCCTCTCAAGTGTTTGGGAGATGGAAAGCTGAACGCTTCCACGGGACATTGTGGAGATGGTTGTTGGTGACCCAGGTGGTGGTGTTGCTGACAGATCGTCTGTTTGCGGGGTGGCAGGTGCCGGTATGACTACAGAGGTGGCTGGAGCAGCCGAGACTGCAGCAGAAGAGGAAGCAGGATGAGCCAGAGACGTTTCTTGGTTTTGAAGGTGTGTACTCCACTGCAGCTCGTGCTTTGCACTTAGATGCCTGATCATGCAGGTTGTGCTCAGGTTGAGAAGGTTTATGCCTCGCTTCAGGCTCTGATTGCACAGGGTGCAAACCACTCGTGTCCTGTCATCAGCACATTTTCTAAAGAACTTCCACGCTAGAGAACTCTTTTGAGCTGACTTTGGTGCGCTCATTCCCTTGCTGCGTTGGGCAGTAGCAGGCGTAGTGTCTAGGGCACGGCCGCTCCGCTTCTGCACCCTGCTCCCTCTTCTGCTGTGCTGGTGGCTCTGTGCGACCACCGCCTCTTCCTCCAAACTACTCAGGTCACCTGCATGACCTTCATTCCATGTGGGGTCGAGGACCTCATCGTCCTCCACATCATCTTCCACCCAGTCTTCACCCCTGCCCTCCCTGTCGGTCTCCACAATGCTGAACGCCGCAGCAGTTGGCACCTGCGTTTCGTCATCATCGGAGACGTGCTGTGATGGTCCTTCCATGTACTCATCTTGAGAAATAAGTGGTTGGGCATCGCTGCACTCAATCTCTTCCACTTCTGGGGCAGGGATAGGTGGATGGCCCTGGGAAACCCTGCTGACAGAGTCCTCAAAAAGAATAAGAGACTGCTCTATGGCTTGGGGCTCAGACTGCTTGCCTGATTTGCAAGGGGGTGAGGTGAAAGACGGTTGGACATTGGCTGCAGGTGCCAACTCTGACCTTTCTGCAGTAGACTGGGTGGGAGACAATGTGAAGGAACTGGAGGCACTGTCAGCAGCAAACCAATCTACTATCGCCTCTCTGTGTTCTGGCCTCATCACTTCTAGAGGCGTATGATGCCCTACCAAATACTGATGCAGGTTCTGTCGCCTACTCACACTTGAGGAAGGTGTTTCACTTGTGCGTGTAGCTGGCACAGATCGACCACGTCCTCTCCTTGCAACAGGAGCTCTAGCAGCAGCACCACCACGACCCAGGCCACGGCCCCTATTTGACGCTCTCCTCATATTTCTGAAATTTAAGATCTTGCCCTAGAAAGGTCTTTATTGAATAGCGGAACAAAAGAACAACAGTATCGCACGGGTGTATCTCACAGTCAAATATGCAAACTATGCAGCAATTTAATGTTTTTTACACCAAAAGGGTGTGTATTGAATAGCGGAATAGGATAAAAAACTGTGTATCTCACACGTACAAACACAGACTAGGCCCGATTAAATTTTTTCCTACCCTAAAGGGAGGATGAGGAAGAGGAGTATGGAACAGGCAGCACCCTCAAATCTTCAGAAGTATGAGATGAACCCCAAAAACTTGGAAAGGTGGATCTCACACGTACCGACACAGACTATTCCGCAATTTAATTGAGCCCCAAAGGTTTTTATTGAATAGCGGAATAGGAAATATGATCAAAAAAAAGTGTATGTTTTTCACACGTACAGAAGCACACTAGGCCCCAATTACTATTGTTTGTACACCTAAAAGGATGGATGAGGAGGAGGAGGAGGAGGAGTATAGAACAGGCAGCACCCTCAAAGCTTCAGAAGTATGAGATGAACCCCAAAAACTTGGAAAGGTGGATCTCACACGTACCGACACAGACTATTCCGCAATTTAATTGAGCCCCAAAGGTTTTTATTGAATAGCGGAATAGGAAATATGATCAAAAAAAAGTGTATGTTTTTCACACGTACAGAAGCACACTAGGCCCCAATTACTATTGTTTGTACACCTAAAAGGATGGATGAGGAGGAGGAGGAGGAGTATAGAACAGGCAGCACCCTCAAAGCTTCAGAAGTATGAGATGAACCCCAAAAACTTGGAAAGGTGGATCTCACACGTACCGACACAGACTATTCCGCAATTTAATTGAGCCCCAAAGGTTTTTATTGAATAGCGGAATAGGAAATATGATCAAAAAAAAGTATATGTTTTTCACACGTACAGAAGCACACTAGGCCCCAATTACTATTGTTTGTACACCTAAAAGGATGGATGAGGAGGAGGAGGAGGAGGAGTATAGAACAGGCAGCACCCTCAAAGCTTCAGAAGTATGAGATGAACCCCAAAAACTTGGAAAGGTGGATCTCACACGTACCGACACAGACTATTCCGCAATTTAATTGAGCCCCAAAGGTTTTTATTGAATAGCGGAATAGGAAATATGATCAAAAAAAAGTGTATGTTTTTCACACGTACAGAAGCACACTAGGCCCCAATTACTATTGTTTGTACACCTAAAAGGATGGATGAGGAGGAGGAGGAGGAGGAGTATAGAACAGGCAGCACCCTCAAAGCTTCAGAAGTATGAGATGAACCCCAAAAACTTGGAAAGGTGGATCTCACACGTACCGACACAGACTATTCCGCAATTTAATTGAGCCCCAAAGGTTTTTATTGAATAGCGGAATAGAAAATATGATCAAAAAAAAGTGTATGTTTTTCACACGTACAGAAGCACACTAGGCCCCAATTACTATTGTTTGTACACCTAAAAGGATGGATGAGGAGGAGGAGGAGGAGGAGTATAGAACAGGCAGCACCCTCAAAGCTTCAGAAGTATGAGATGAACCCCAAAAACTTGGAAAGGTGGATCTCACACGTACCGACACAGACTATTCCGCAATTTAATTGAGCCCCAAAGGTTTTTATTGAATAGCGGAATAGGAAATATGATCAAAAAAAAGTGTATGTTTTTCACACGTACAGAAGCACACTAGGCCCCAATTACTATTGTTTGTACACCTAAAAGGATGGATGAGGAAGAGGAGGAGGAGGAGTATAGAACAGGCAGCACCCTCAAAGCTTCAGAAGTATGAGATGAACCCCAAAAACTTGGAAAGGTGGATCTCACACGTACCGACACAGACTATTCCGCAATTTAATTGAGCCCCAAAGGTTTTTATTGAATAGCGGAATAGGAAATATGATAAAAAAAAAGTGTATGTTTTTCACACGTACAGAAGCAAACTAGGCCCCAATTACTATTGTTTGTACACCTAAAAGGATGGATGAGGAAGAGGAGGAGGAGGAGTATAGAACAGGCAGCACCTTCAAAGCTTCAGAAGTATGAGATGAACCCCAAAAATTTGGAAAGGTGGATCTCACACGTACCGACACAGACTATTCCGCAATTTAATTGAGCCCCAAAGGTTTTTATAGAATAGCGGAATAGGAAATATGATAAAAAAAAAGTGTATGTTTTTCACACGTGCAGAAGCACACTAGGCCCCAATTACTATTGTTTGTACACCTAAAAGGATGGATGAGGAGGAGGAGGAGGAGGAGGAGGAGGAGGAGTATAGAACAGGCAGCACCCTCAAAGCTTCAGAAGTATGAGATTGTGTTCACTGTACCCCACAAAGATTGTGTTCACTGTACCCCACAAAGATTGTGTTCACTGTACCCCACAAAGGTTTTGTTCACTGCACCCCACAAAGATTGTGTTCACTGTACCCCACAAAGGTTTTGTTCACTGCACCCCACAAAGATTGTGTTCACTGTACCCCACAAAGATTGTGTTCACTGCACCCCAAAAGGATTGTCTTCTCTGCACCCCACAAAGATTGTGTTCACTGTACCCCACAAAGGTTTTGTTCACTGTACCCCACAAAGATTGTGTTCACTGCACTCCAAAAGGATTGTCTTCACTGCACCCCACAAGGATTGTCTTCACTGCACCCCACAAAGATTGTGTTCACTGCACCCCACAAAGGTTTTGTTCACTGCACCCCACAAAGATTGTGTTCACTGCACCCCACAAAGATTGTGTTCACTGTATCCCACAAAGATTGTGTTCACTGCACCCCAAAAGGATTGTCTTCTCTGCACCCCACAAAGATTGTGTTCACTGTACCCCACAAAGGTTTTGTTCACTGCACCCCACAAAGATTGTGTTCACTGTACCCCACAAAGGTTTTGTTCACTGCACCCCACAAAGATTGTGTTCACTGTACCCCACAAAGATTGTGTTCACTGTACCCCACAAAGGTTTTGTTCACTGCACCCCACAAAGATTGTGTTCACTGTACCCCACAAAGGTTGTGTTCACTGCACCCCACAAAGATTGTGTTCACTGCACCCCACAAAGATTGTGTTCACTGTACCCCACAAAGGTTTTGTTCACTGCATCCCACAAAGGTTTTGTTCACTGCACCCCACAAAGATTGTGTTCACTGTACCCCACAAAGATTGTGTTCACTGCACTCCAAAAGGATTGTCTTCACTGCACCCCACAAAGATTGTGTTCACTGTACCCCACAAAGGTTTTGTTCACTGCACCCCACAAAGATTGTGTTCACTGTACCCCCCAAAGATTTTGTTCACTGCACCCCACAAGGATTGTCTTCACTGCACCCCACAAAGATTGTGTTCACTGCACCCCACAAAGATTGTGTTCACTGCACCCCCCAAAGATTTTGTTCACTGCACCCCACAAGGATTGTCTTCACTGCACCCCACAAAGATTATGTTCACTGTACCCCACAAAGGTTTTGTTCACTGCACCCCACAAAGATTGTGTTCACTGTACCCCACAAAGGTTTTGTTCACTGCACCCCACAAAGATTGTGTTCACTGTACCCCACAAAGATTGTGTTCACTGTACCCCACAAAGGTTTTGTTCACTGCACCCCACAAAGATTGTGTTCACTGTACCCCACAAAGATTGTGTTCACTGCACTCCAAAAGGATTGTCTTCACTGCACCCCACAAAGATTGTGTTCACTGTACCCCACAAAGGTTTTGTTCACTGCACCCCACAAAGATTGTGTTCACTGTACCCCACAAAGGTTTTGTTCACTGCACCCCACAAAGATTGTGTTCACTGTACCCCCCAAAGATTTTGTTCACTGCACCCCACAAGGATTGTCTTCACTGCACCCCACAAGGATTGTCTTCACTGCACCCCACAAAGATTGTGTTCACTGCACCCCACAAAGGTTTTGTTCACTGCACCCCACAAAGATTGTGTTCACTGTACCCCCCCAAAGATTTTGTTCACTGCACCCCACAAGGATTGTCTTCTCTGCACCCCACAAAGATTGTGTTCACTGTACCCCCCAAAGATTTTGTTCACTGCACCCCACAAGGATTGTCTTCACTGCACCCCACAAGGATTGTCTTCACTGCACCCCACAAAGATTGTGTTCACTGTACCCCCACAAAGGTTTTGTTCACTGCACCCCACAAAGATTTTGTTCACTGCACTCCAAAAGGATTGTGTTCACTGCACCCCAAAAAGATTGTGTTCACTGCAGCCCACACACAGAAAATGGATGTGGATCACTGACACCTGCCTATCTCCTATCCCACACCACACAGCAATATCGATTGTAGTTTGTAGAACACACTTTCCCTAAAATTCAGCAGACTCTGTCCCTAACAGGATTGAGAAGAGATCGTAGATCAGGAGAACTAAGTGCAGACCCCACCCCACACAGCAATATCGATTGTAGTTTGTAGAACACACTGACCCTATAATTCAGCAGACTCTATCCCTAAAATGCCTACAACTCGCCCTGCCTAAACACTCCGACCTGTCCCTCAATTCTATCCAGACACAAATGGTTTTTTCCTGCCTATCTTTCCCTAATCAGCAGCCAGCACGTTGTGTGTGCTCTGTCCCTGATCTAAGCAGCATAATGACGCCGCTGCGGCTGCCTCGAACTTATAAAGACTTGGTCACATGCTTCAGACGGCCAATCACAGCTACTGAGACATTTGCAGGCATGGCTGGGATGGCTTAAGGCACACCAGTTAAACGATTGTTGATTGGCTGTTGAAAGCCCGCCATGAAAAGAGCGCCAAAGCATGGAAAACCCGGAAATAAAACGACCGAACACGGATTTTTACCCGAATATACAGTAAAGTGTCCGTGTTCGTGTTCGGGTAACAAAAATCCAATTATTCGGTACGAACACGAATAATACAGTCCGTGTTCGCTCAACACTACATGTTACCAATGCCTAGATGTGGTGGCTGCATTAGTTTTCTTTTTTTAGACATTTTTTATTTTTTTCATCTGGGGATCCAGCCAGTAAGTCTGTTATTTGCAGCTTCCTTCAAAGACCAAGCTGTCCAGCAAAATTTAAGCTGCATTAATACTGAGCATTGTGTTTTTGTGCTTTTTTTTCTGGCTTTTTTTTTTTAAATGCTTGTATGTGTGTTTTTGAGTGTTTGTGTGCAGGAATTTTAAAGCTGTTTTGAGCTTTGGTGTTTTTTTAATTAGGGTCCATGTACACGGGACGCTGGAAATGGTCGTTTAGGAGCAGTTGGGCGTTTTTTTCAGAAGCCCCTGAACCCATCTACATTTTATCTTATCTGTCCATGTACACCAGGTCGTTTACAGTCATTTGCAGGCAGTTGCGTTCAGGGACTTTTTTTAGAACGCAATTATTTGCGTTCGAACGTGTGTTTCCCGGCGTTTCAAACGCACAAACGCGTCCGAACGCGTCTGAACGCGATGACCCGCGTTTAGCGTTCGCGTTTTTCCATTGTAAAGGGGAATAATTTTTTTGACCTCTAGGAACGCTTCTAAACGCAAACGGCCCCAAACGCCGCTAAACGCCCGCTAAACGCGGGTACAAACGCGACCGAACGGACGTTTCAAACGTTTAAAAATTCCAGCATTCAAAGGGACTTTTAACAACGTCCTGTGTACATGGAGCCTTAGCCAACAAAGAAAAATATTATCTGTTTCATCATTTGTTGGTATGTTTTTCAGCTTTTTCATCTGCTTTTATTTATTTATTAATTATTTTTTAATTTTATTTTTTTAGTTTTATTTTATTTTTTTAAGGGGTTAAGATTTAATTTATGTATTTATTATTATTTATTTCTTTGTTTACTTGTTATTTATTTTGTTAGGTTAGGGGTTAGGATTAGGGGTTAATATTAGGCATAGGGTTTAGGTTTAGGGTAAGGGTTTAATATTAGTGCTAGGATTTAATATTAGTGTTAGGGTTTAATATTAGGGCTAGGGGTTAATATTAAGGTTAGGGGTTAATATTAGGATTAGGAGTTAGGGTTTAGGATTAGGGGTTAATACCCTGTTTCCCCAAAAATAAGCCCTACCCCGAAAATAAGACCTATCGTGATATTTGGGGATAGCTGCAATATAAGCCCAACCCCGGAAATAAGCCCTAGTAAAATCCTTGTAAAAACATGTAATGCGTTTTGTAAAAAGATGATATAATGTGCAGTGCGTCTTCTTTTGTAACTTTATTGTGAAAATAGTTTATTTACAGCGCTGCTTACAAATAGAGACTCACTGGATATTATATAATCTTTTTACAAAACAGATTGCATAATTTTACAATGATCTTAACCAAGGTTTATTTTTGAGATTATAGAATGTTTTTTACAGAACATTACAGATTTTCAAAAAATATTTTGTTGTTTTATTTCAGGGTTGTTTTTTTTTTTTTTTTTTAAAAAACATAGAGGGGTAAATGACACAACACAAGAACTGTGCTGTCTATCATGCTTTAAAGGATCAGGATATCTATTTTTTTTTTTTTTTTAGGTTTACAACCATTTTAAAAATTGTCCTTGTACATAAAGTAAATAAATAAGGCATCCCCTGAAAATAAGCCCTAGTTTGTCTTTTGTAGCCAAAATTAGTATAAGACCCGGTCATATTTTCGGGGAAACACAGTATTAGGATAATTGTTGGCGTTAAGGTTTTTGTTTATTTATTTATTTTATTATTATTGATTTTTATTTAATTATTGCCCTAGAGCAGAAAAACGCTCAAAAACGGGTAACAAAATACACTAAAACGCTCAAAAACGCTCACACATTTCAATGGAACAAAAACGCTTCAAAATCACACCAATCTGCCCGATTCCAGCTACAAGAAAAAGTTCCAGAACTTTGAGCATCAGGCTTTTGGCTTCAGGCGACTTGGAGTGGAGATGTGAACCAACTCCACAGAGAATAATTGATTTTTGCTCCTCCATGTTTTTACCACCCCTGCAACCAAAAGTGTAAATCACAAGACAGGAGGTGTGTTGCTGGCTAGATCACCGGGGGAAAATAAAGGAAATAAAGCCTTAAAAAAACTCACTTACCCCATCCATGGATTGGTAAGCTGCAATATATAACAATTATAATACACCATAACTGAGATAATAATGACCGTATCACCAAAAATTATCGTAATCACCCTGCGCTTAAGGAAAAATTCATAAAATATGCCAAATATACAAAAAGTGACTTGACATATAGCTGCTGCTTTAAAATATTTAAATGACAAAAAACATGTGTTTAGTCCTCTATGTAGTCAGTGGGTAAGAAAAGTTTAACACATAAGCAGCGCTGGAGAACCCTATACAAGAGTCCACATTAGTGAATGAGACAAAGTCCACAGGAGAGTGAAATCCACGGATGCCTCTGTATCGCAGACTTCAGCTTACAACCGGCAGGGTGTGGAGATGCGTCTCATACAGCCGATGAAGGATGATGTCGGGGTGTCCGCGTGCTCACGCCCTGACATGTTTCGCCAACAAACTGGCTTCTACGGAGCTGAAATCTGCGATACAGAGGCACAGAGCAGCGGGAGCGGAGCGGTGAGGTCTCGATCAGCCTATTGTCAAAGTGATATGAGAGATTTTTTTTTTATTGATTGCTGTGAGTGCATTGATTAAGGGTTAGGGGGGGCTTTTAACAATAAATATTGTATTGACATACTGCCCTATGAGCCCCTTTCTCATTTGTGTATTTACTGCCTGATATACTGGAGTTGGATCGCTTGGTATATGGTATACAGATTGGGGAGATTCTGTGCCAAAAAATCATGGAGTGACCAGCATCTGGGGATTCAGGAGGATATTTAAAGGCTCGTATTACTTTGATATCTGGTGAGTGAGCAATACCTAAGGGGGACACGTGGTGTGGTGGAAGTTTTTTTCCCTGTATCTTCATCCGTGGATTTCACTCTCTTGTGGACTTTGTCCCATTCACTAATGTGGACTCTTGTATAGGGTTCTCCAGCGCTGCTTATGTGTTGAACTTTTCTTACCCACTGACTACATAGTTTTTTGTCAATATATAACAATTGGTGAGATACTTCTAGGGGGCTAAATGTGATATTTGAACAGTGATTCTGATCATACTGTTTTAGTTTAGCAGTTATAGTTTTAGAAACTACTGATGCTGTCTTTACAATAGCTGCAGGATAGAAGCAGGTAAGAATATAAATTATGATTAATAGCCGGTTCACACATATGTGATGTCAGACATCGCATGTGATTCGCACTGCACTGCTGTGCAAATCACATGCGATGTCTGTGTGATGCGAATTCAGCTATACAGATTTCATGGCTGAACTCGCATCGCATTCGAGCCAAAGTCGCACAGGACCCTTTTTTGGTCCGCACCAGAATCGGATCGCATGGCTGTTCACACCTATGTGATCCGATTCCTGTCCGAACTGACAGTTCACACTGTGATATGCAAACTAATCTGGGGGTGTCGTTAACTTTGTATTGACACCCCCAGCAATTCGTACATACTGCAAATCATTGCAGTATGTACGAATAACCTGGAGAGTTACATTTTAATTAAAAATAAACTTTTCAAGGTTTCTACTTATCCATGAAAATGAGTAGTAAGTAAATTGTGTCAGCCTGCAGGAGCTCAGAACAGATTAAAAAAAACTGTAAAAGATGTAAAGAAAATAATATTCTGTTCTGTACAAACTGTGCTGTGAACATCTATAGACCTGCCGTAATGACTTGTAGTCTACATGTAAAAATGAATATGATGCTAATTAGTCCTGAACCAGAAAAAATCCTCAGCTGACAAAATAGCAGCTTCAAGCCGAGCTGTCAGTCACCGGGGTGCAGGAAATGGGACACAGACAACCCAACATTTTCATCGTTATCAGCTACTAGTAATGATAATGAAAGCACATCACCCGTGTATTCAGTCATCTCAGTCACTTCTTGTTTTACACTAATATTCCCAGTTTTAATTAGGCTGGAGCTCTTTATTGAAGATGAATCACATAACAGAACACTGCTGGGTTATGTTGATCAAAAAAAATATATATATATTTTCTGTAAATTATTAACTTTGTGTTGTTCAGTGTAAAGGATTAGGAAGACCTAGGAGGAATGAAAGTTGCAGGAGGCATGTAGTTCGATCAGTTATCTAGTTTATTAGATGGAACCCACCCCAGCAGAGACAGAAAATTTCTTCAGTAGTAAAGTTTTGGACCGTGTTGGCCATCAATTATGTACATAATTTAGAGTTTACACCATTATTTATTGTAGGCTTTCAGTTGGCAGTTAGGAGCAGTAAAGGAGGGGCTCGACCACCTTTATTACCAGTGATTAGGGGAGAGGTAAATGGCGCTGCCTACTAAAGATGTAAAAATGCAGTGTAGGTGAAAAAGTTTAACACAACAATATAAATTCCCGATGACATCGGTAAGACGAAACACGTAGAGCGTCACTACGTCACATCCACCTTTGTGGAATGTATTTCTGGTCGCGTGGAGCGCACCGTGTCCCGGAAGCGCGCCAGTGATACAGCATTACTGCTTTTTACATTGCCTCCTAACCACCGTTTATTTGTGAGTACATTTTCAATAAAATTATATTTATTCTTGACGGTACTACACTATACGAGCCCTTCCTTCCACATATGCATACTCAGAATATCCCTGAAATCTGAGGGGCCACGCTATCTGAGGAGATAGGACCCTGGCGGGCTATACCTGTTGCCTAAGGGGACAGAACCCACACTGACCATACCATCCAGAGGAGCCGAGGGATAGGATTTGAGGACCATAGGAGACCATACACATCACAGATTACAGGCTTGTTACCCCTGTAGGGGTGATTATTTCTGGTTAGTGCGGTCCTGGGAGTGAGGGGAGCACCATTGACCCACCACACCGGCCACACTTGGAGAATTTTCGTTTACCTGCACTAAAGTCACTTTTGGTTGAGATACAACACGGAGACACACCGTCTTATCCTTGCACTAGGGCCTTTTCATGTGCGCTTTGGGCCATTTAAGGACATTTAAGGACAGTACTGTATGCAACTCATGGTTGAGGATTGCACTCCATTTTTTGTGCGAATTGGACACACTCTTTTTTTGAGCACTTTTTGCTGTGCGACCTGAATTTATCCTCGTTTTTGCATTCATGCTTATGCGACTTTGGATTGCAAATCGCATTTATTACACATTTTTTTGCAATACTTAGTTGCTTGTGGAATGGTGTATATATATTCATTTTTTTCACCTAGCACTTTAGCTTATATCTACCTCTGATCTTTACACATCATTTGAATATCTCTCACACCCATTTGGGCCTATTTATTTATCGTCATCACAATTTCAATTTGATTTAATATTTTCTTCTGCACTTTCTGCAAATGCGATTTTGGGATAATCGCACCTACCTTTTGCAACAATTAATTGTTTGTTGATTAACTGATTCTTTCTCAGCACTTTATGTTTATACTTGTTCACTTGGTTTAGTCTACCCCACTCACCTAATGCCTCGTTTCCACTGAGTGGTACGGTATGGTTTGGTTCAGTACGGTATGGTTCGGAACGGTACACCTTGCGTTTCCACCGCCAATAGTACCCTTTCATGATAGGCTTGGTGTAGCCAGAAAGCAGTGATCGACAACCAATCAAAGTTCTGCAGAGTGTAGCTCCATCCTGTTGGTACGGTACTAATGTGCTTGGTACCCCAACAAAAGGGTCCCAAAAAAGTGGTACGGTTCGGAATTAGGGTACCATTCACAATGGAAACGGCAAAAAATGCGTACTGTACCAAACCGTACCGTACCGCTCAGTGGAAACGAGCCATTAGTGGGCTTATTTGCCGTTTCCAGTATTTCTTCTACACGGTCACTGAAGCACTTTAGTTATAATTTTTTGATTTTAGTTTTTAATTTTAGTGGTGACCTTCACCAGCACTTCACCAGCACCTATCACACAGTCACCTTATACTTCTGCACCATATTTATATATATTATATATATTTTTTATGATGAATATATGTCCCTGATATCTACTACCTATTATTAAGTAGTTTTTACTGTGTGTTTATGATATAGTGTCTAGCTTTTAACACTGTGATCATATCTATTTATATTGTTGGGTTAAACTTTTTCACCTACACTGCATTTTTACATCTTTAGTAGGCAGCGCCATTTACCTCTCCCCTAATCACTTCTTACTCTACTATATACCTTTTGGTTTATAGTTAGGAGGTAGGCTGCAGCCAGCAGTTTGAACTATTTCTCCTGTCCTAAGCGCGTATCAGTTTATACTTTTCACCTTTATTACCACTCTACCTCCCACGGCCACCAGTGTGGAAGAAGCCCTTTATTGGCTAACCGAAAGTGGTTCTATAGGATCATTTTTTTCTCTAAAATAAAAAAAAAAGTGTAACCCTCTTTTGGGGGTTATGAAAAATGGCCCTCCCATTGTTGTTTTCCTAAACCTGAAATGAACAAAAAGTGTTGCGATAAATCTCATAAATCAATAATAACGTAGTTGGTGAAAAAATCAAATGGATATAAGTGAAGATATAAGTGTAGATAACAAATGTGGATAAATGTGTGACTCATATAAAGCAATGAAATAACGTTGGGACATACTAGATAGGTGAACCCGGAAGTGCGGCCGACGGACTTTGCATACTATTTCAAGCTTGTTTGTCTTCTCTGAAATGTGAGTTCTATATTTTATTGCAATAAATTGAGTGCCTACTTATTACACTATATAGAGCCCTTGTTTTCCTATGTCACTTTGCCCGAGCGTGGGTCAATCCAATATTTGCCAAAGAAGTTTTAATCACAGAGAGGATACCTCCCCGTTCTAATCAAGGAATTATACCATCATTGTCAGTGGATTTGATTTATGCTGTTATCTTACAGCAGTAAGGTAAAGCCTCGTACACACGCAACGAATTTCCACCGACCGGTCGCCGTCTTTTGTCCAGAGTGGTGTCTGTTGGTTGGAATGTGCTCTAGACTGCACACGAATTTTCCCGCACGACAGAATTCTACTTCAGAAGTGATGTCATGTGTTGGATTGCTTTCTTTGTGTTCTTTCATCTCTGAGCATACCTAGTCTTGCTCATAAGATTTTTCCCCATCAAAATCGTAATCTGTACTAATGAGACAAAAATCGGACGTGTTTTGACGGTCGACAAAAATTATATAGCCTGCACACCAAGATTTTTTCGGCCGAAAAGTCGGAGTCGGTTGTCGGAAGCACCATACTAACAAGCCGAAAATCGGCAGATCGGTCGTCGGATGAAATTTCCTGGCCGAATTTCTACTCGTGTGTACGGGGCTTAAGGGTGGAGTACACCCAGAGAAGATCTTTTTTCCTTTGCACCTTCCCTGAGTTCGTTTGGTGTTGTCTGGTGCTGGGAATTCTCTTCTAGATCAATGGCTATTCCTATTGTTTGCATCCCAGGATTCAGTGGATCCAACTCACCTTTTGGATTGACAACATGTTATATGGACACGTTTTGCCTTCATACAATTTGTGGACTTTATATGTCTTGGTTATAATCATTTTTTAGTATTTAATGTCTGCTCACTTCAGGGGAGGACTGGGCCAGGGGGCAGGGGGGCAATTGCCCCCTGGGCCACTCTGACGCCCTGTAAAAAGGCTGCACCACTTCTGCCAGATATGCCTAAATGATTCCTGGTGAAGAGAAGAAAAAAGTCCCCGCTGCTGACCTACTGAGTGCAGGATGAAGACAAGGACAGAGCGCAGGCCCCCCCCCCCCCCCCCCAGCATGGTTGGTGTAAACTGTGTCTGAGCAGAGCCCGGTTCCATGCCCCACTGGAGACTCTCCTCCCGGCAAGCCCCATCTGAGCTGTCCCAGCTCCCCCCAACCGCCCCCTGCTGGCCAGGTTGGGAACCCGGATTCGGTCAGTGAGTAGAGAGTACCTGGAGCAGAGCTTCAGCTTGGAATGGGGGTCAGAAGGAGACCGAGAGGGAGAGTGGGAGGGGGGCCAAGTCACTACACCATGGGCCTCTGGATTGTACTTGCACCCTGGGCCGAAAGTTGCCAGTCAGCCCCTGGCTCACTTCAAGTGCAAGGTGTTTTTTATGTATCTCCAACCTGGTGTTGTTTCATTGCTTTATATGAGTCACAAATGTATCCACATTAGTTATCTTAGATTTTTTCCCCCCTCTATGTTAATATTGATTTATGAGATTTAGCGCAACACTTATTTCTTTATGTTCATTTCAGTTTTTTCAGCCTAGGATGGGCTGATTGGTGGTTGCAGCTTTATCATTACCATTATACATATTGCTTCACTTCTTTAAGATAGCGCAGGGGTTATTCATTTTTTAATTTGCATTAAACCTGTAGGTAAATAAGAGAACCCAAATCTTCACTAAAGCCGACAATAGATGGAGCAAATTTCTTTCCTGCAACCAATAATTGCATGTAAAAATCCAACCAAGTTGATCGATGGATCAACTTGGGTACATTCGGCCTGCCCATACAAGGTTCAAATCTCATCCGATTCCTGCTGAACTGTTTATGGCCGTCTTAAGTGGAAGAGTGGGTTTGATAATACAGTTGGCAGTGCCTCCACCCAGGACAGGGTCTCTATGAGCAGAGGAGAATACCTTTCTGGGAAATTAGTATTTTAATCAAAGTAATTGGGAGCAGAGGAATTACTGCAACCAGCATATAACATTACCTATGTTAACTCTGATGTGCAATACATCGCATTTTTGGTTTTGGCTTTAATACCACTTTAACCACTTGCCGACTGTCCGCTGCATATATACTGCGGCAGGCTGGCTCGGCGGCGCCAATTGCCATACCTGTATGGCGATCCGTGGGAGCGCCCCTGGGGGCGAGCGCGCACCGCTGGCAGCACGCTCCCGCCCCCACTGGGCAGCGAAGATGCCGACCCACAGGACTGGTGGCACCGATTGCCGCTCTCCGCTGAGAGAGAACACCGGTCAGCTGTTGTAAACTCAGCAGACTGTTGTTCTCTCTGAAATGATCACAGAACGCCTGTGATCCTCCTATTTAGGATCACAGGTCTCTATGATCATGTCACAAGCCCATCCCCCTCACAGTTAGAAAAAAAAAACTAGGCTCACACTTAACCCTTTGATCACCCCTAGGTTAACCCCTTCCCTGCCAGTGTCATTATTACAGTAACAGTGCATATTTTTAGCACTAATTACTGTAGTAATGTCACTGGTCCCCCCAAAAGTGTCAAAAATGTCAGGTTGGGTCCAATCTGTCTGCCGCAATGTCGCAGTCCCGCTAAAAATCGCCGATCGCCGCCATTATTAGTAAAAAAAAAAAAATTACATAAATCTTTCCCCTAGTTTGTAGGTGCGACAACTTTTGTGCAAACCAATCAATATACGCTTATTGCGATTTTTTACCAAAAATTTGTAGCAGAATGCAAACTGGCATAAAATGATGAAAAAAAAATAGATTTTAAATTTTTATTTTGGGAATGTTATATAGCAGAATGTGAAAAATATTGTTTTTTTTGTTTTGTTTTTTTTTTCAGAATTGTCGCTCTTTTTTTGTTTATAGCGCAAAAAATAAAAATCGCACAGGTGATGAAATACCACCAAAGGAAAGCTCTATTGGTGGGAAAAAAAGGACATCAATTTTATTTAGGTCAGTTAAAGTAACGCAGTGCCGAATCGCAAAAAATGGCCTGGCCATTAAGTAGGCAAATCCTTCCGGTCCAGAACTGGTTAAGGGTACATTAGCAATGTAAGACTGAATTAATAAGACAAGCAGAAAAATAAGAAAGAAAATTGATAATTTTTAGGTTTGTGTGAAAAGTATAACTGCACCTGAAAATCATGTTTAAACTGCAACATGCCACAATCTGTAAGCACACCACAGCCGCACCACTGCAATCTAGTGGCTCCATTGTAATGCTTTGATACTACTTCCACATCTTTAGTCCCGGTTCACACTGGTATTATGTGGGAAACCCTGTGATTCAGTGTCGGTTCCTGCATCGCACAAAGAATCGCACAGTGTTTCTGAGTTCTGTTGAATCCCTGAGGGTGTCAATGTAAAGTTAATAACACCCTCAGATTGGATCGCAGATTGCAGTGGGAACTGTGATATGAAGCAGAAATCAGATCACAAGGTGTGAATAAGCATGCGATCCGAATCCAGTGTGAACCGAAAAAAGGGTCCTGAACCATTTTGGTGCGAATGTGATGCGATTTCATCTATACAGTGTGTATGGCTGAAATTTCATCGCACAGACATCGCATGTGATCTGCACAGCAATGTGGTGCGAATCACATGCAATTTCTGCCATCATACTAGTGTGAACCGGCACTTACAAACTGACTTTCCATAAATGTTGTCACTATATTAAAATATTGTAATTACCCACTAAGCTCTGGTTCACACCAGTGCGATTTGTCATGCGATTTGACAGTTTACAATTGCATGACAAGTCGCACCCCATTGCCAGCAATTGAATCGTTCATACTGTTGCGACTCCAGTCGCAGCGATTTTAAAAAGGTCCCTGCACTACTTATTTGCGATTTCATTGTAACTTGCATTGACTTCTGTTAAATGAAGTCGCAAACTGCAATGAATTGGCACGTCAAAATCGCACCAATTGGGCTGCTATAAAATTGTGCTGAAGTAGCGCGATTTCAAAGCCACATTGGTGTGAACCGGCACTAAAGGGAATTATTTGTAGCAGATACTTTATATTTCATAAAAACCTAATCAGCCACACAGGGAATGCATTGGGGTTGGTTTACTAAAGCTGGAGAGTGCAAAATCTGGTGCAGCTCTGCATAGAAACCAATCAGCTTGCATTATTTTGTCAAAGCTTAAAGTGGTAGCAAAGTCAATAATGTTTTTTTTAACAAATGTGTCTCCCGGGGGGGGGGGGGGGGAGTAAAAAATAAGTTTGCTACCACTTTAATTGAAGAAGCTGAAGTTAAAAGCTGATTGGCTACCATGCACAGCTGCACCAGATGTAGCACATCAAGTATTTATTTGGGCAAAGGTATACAGTGGGGATCGAAAGTTTGGGCAACCCAGGTAAAAATTTGTATTAATGTGCATAAGGAAGCCAAGGAAAGATGGAAAAATCTCCAAAAGGCATCAAATTACAGATTAGACATTCTTATAATATGTCAACAAAAGTTAGATTTTATTTCCATCATTTACACTTTCAAAATTACAGAAAACAAAAAAATGGCGTCTGCAAAAGTTTGGGCACCCTGCAGAGTTAATATCTTGTACTGCCCCCTTTGGCAAGTATCATAGCTTGTAAACACTTTTTGTAGCCAGCCAAGAGTCTTTCAATTCTTTTTTGCGGTATCTTTGCCCATTCTTCCTTACAAAAGTCTTCCAGTTCTTTGAGATTTCTGGGATGTCTGTCACGCACTGCTCTTTTAAGGTCTATCCATAGATTTTCAATTATGTTGAGGTCAGGAGATTGTGAAGGCCATGGCAAAACCTTCAGTTTACGCCTCTTGATGTAATCCCCCGTGGATTTCGGGGTGTGTTTAGGATCATTATCCATTTGTAGAAGCCATCCTCTCTTTAACTTCAGTTTTTTCACAGACGTACCTTTGCTTATTCCGGCCAAAAAGTTCAATTTTAACCTCATCGGTCCACAGAACTTGTTTCCAAAATGCATCAGGCTTGTCTATATATTCATTTGCAAAGTTCAAATGCTGATTTTTGTGGTGAGGACGTAGAAGAGGTTTTCTTCTGATGACTCTTCCATGAAGACCATATTTGTACAAGTATCTCTTTATAGTGGAATAGTGTACCACAACTCCAGTGTCTGCCAGATCTTTCTGGAGGGATCGTGCAGTCAAACGTGGGTTTTGAATTGTTTTTCCTCACAATCCTGCGAGCTGTTCTGTCTGATATTTTTCTTGGTCTTCCAGATCTTGCTTTAACTTCCACTGTTCCTGATGACTGCCATTTCTTAATTACATTCCGAACAGAGGATATTGACATCTGAAAACGCTTTGCTATCTTCTTATAGCCTTCTCCAGCTTGTGAGCGTCAACTATTTTCAGTTTAAGTTTTCTAGACAACTGCTTAGAAGATCCCATGGTGCTGATTGTTGGGGCAAGGTCAGATGAGTCTGGGTATTTAAAACCTTTAAGATTGACATCACCTGGTCTTCCCAGATGATGATTGAGAACAATCCATGACACTGGCAGGTCTCAGCCTTGCAAAGGGGGCAGTGCATGCTATAAATTCTGCAGGGTGCCCAAACTTTTGCAGATGCCATTTTTTTGTTTTCTGTAATTTTGAAAGTGTCAATGATGGAAATAAAATCTAACTTTTGTTGACATATTATAAGAATGTCTAATCTGTAATTTGATGCCTTTTGGAGATTTTTCCATTTTTCCTTGGCTTCTTTATGCACATTAATACAAATCTTTACCTGGGGTGCCCAAACTTTCGATCCCCACTGTACATGTACTCACACTTGAGTAAGAGACAAAGCTTGTAGCGTTGTGTAGTAATGTCCCCTGCAGGGAGGGATGTATCAGGATGGCCTCGGCGGTTGCAGCTGACCAGGACACGGCTGATGGATGTCAGCCCTTCCGTATAAAAAATAAAAGTACAAATAAAAATAAAATTAAAGGTGAAAATAAGAATAAACAAATAAACAAACATGAAAATAAAAATAAATAATAATAAAAATGAAAATAAAAATAAACATAAACATAAAAATAAAAATAGAAATAAAAGTAAAAATAAAAAATAATAAATGAATGAAAAATATATTATAGAAAATAAAAACTAAAAAATACCACTAGAGTTAAAAGTAAAAATGACCCGTGTAGGCAGATGTTCTCTTTTATGTGACTAGACCACAAACGTCTCTGCCGGTCCTCATGTCGGAGCTCAGGGTCTTCCACTCAATCTCCAAGTTCAAAATCAATTTTGACAAATCTGAAATTCTGCCCCTGAACATCCCACAGGAGTTGGCCAATATGCTGAAGTCCTCCCTACCGTTCATACGGTGCCACTCCAAACTCAAATAACTTGGGGTCTTCCCCAAGATTGGGGAAGGTCCATTTTCATCCGATCTCCCATATAGGAGAGCAGGGATCTGACAGGTCTGTCTCTGCAAAGTAAGCGGAGGCGGATCTGTCATCCGCCTGCTCAGCGGGGATCGGAGGATCGATCCCCGCTGAGCAAAACAGAGTCCGCTGGATAGAAAGCCTGTGTGAAAGGACCCTTAAGGCTTCTTTCACACGGTCCGCCTCCGCAGGCGGATCCGTGTTGCTCAGCGGGAATCGATCCGCGATCCCCGCTGAGCCGGGCGGATGACAGCTCCGTCTCCGCTTGCAGAGCAGAGAGGGAGGTGTCTCAGCACCCGCTGCCCTCTATGGGGGATCGGAGGAGAGCGGACCGCTTGTCCACTCTCTTCAGATCCGCTCCGCTCCGATTACTGAACGGATGGAAAAATAGGGTTTCCATCCGTCCAGATTTCAGCACAGGATCGGATGCGGATGGCAGCGGGTGTCAGCGGAGGTGACCTCCGCTGACACCCACTGCCCCATAGAGCTGCATGGAGGATCCGATCAGATCCGCCTAAAAAACTGACAGGCGGATCTGATCGGACCGCCCGTGTGAAAGGGGCCTAAGGGTTGATTTACTAAAGGCAAAAAGACTGTTCACTTTGCAAGGGAATCTTACCCAGAGCTTAGTGAATGTGGTATAGTTTCACTTTGCAAAGCATACCCAATCACATGCAAGGAAAATAAAAAACAGCATTTTTTCTTGAACATGATTGAATGATGGAATTTAACAGACTTCATCTCATTTACTTAATTTCCTTGCAAAGTGCAATTTTCCTTGCTAATGCCTGGTACACATGTTTTTTTTTTTGCATGCTAATCTATATTGAAAATGAAGAGTTTACTAAAGTAATGAAAATTCTCGTACAATAGATTAAAAATTCGGAAGTGTTGTAATGTGTGGTAGTGTATTTATATTCTATTTTCGAATGAGAACTGTACTGATTAAATAAAAATCGTAGGATTTGGTATCGTATAAAAAAAAAAAAAAAAAACGTCATGCTTGTTCGATCGTATAATATTGGATAAACTGTCCCAACAGGCTCTTGAAAGCTCTGTACTAATGATCAGATTATCGTACCATTGCTTCAAAAACATTATTTTTCGTACACTTGCCTGACTGTGTGTGCGGGCCTTTAGTGAACAACCTATTTGCTTTTCGTAAACCAGCCCCATAGACTGCACCATGAATAGGAGCAGTAAAAAAACAGACCCTGCATATCCAAGGAGCAAACATGGCCACCTCACTAACACATATTGATGAGAATATTTAAATCAAGCTCCTTTTTTTTTTTTCATTCTAAAGATGATACATTTACTTTAAAAATAGTTTAGGTATTTTGTACTTTGAAAACTATTGCTTTGAAAAATATATGACAGGTTACTGTAGGAATCTGGGGGTCATCAAAACACTGATAGCTCACCCAGCAATATTCTCTGTATGACATCACGCTAACTTCTCATAATATTCACTCTAATAAGCTAAATAGATCTGTGTGTGTGGTCCCTTCAGAGAAATCTCCCTGTCCATAGTCTTCCTTTACTGACGTCAGTAACATTTCACAAGACACGAACTGGAATTCTAATCATTTCTCATCTGTTTCAAGGTAAATACTAATTGATTCCTTGCTTGTGGTGAATGATTTTTGCCAGTGACCTCAAATGTCTTCATGGTATGTTTTCTCATTCATTAAAGCAAGAATGTGCAAGCATCTTCTGTAGAGGGTCTCTGTTAAGGGTGGACAATATTGTCCAATTCTTGTATTCTTTTCTAAGCCATGATAACAAGCTCACTAAGAATATATTATTATTGGGTTCTATTGGAAGTGCTTCAATAACTATAAAAATATGTTGATAAATATGTTTCAGGAAAGTCTAAGAGCTAACTATATGATTCTCACTTCCCATCCAACACTTTCATGGTAGAATATTGCCTAAAATGCCTCTTACCAGACTTTTAGTTTACATGTTCGTTAGCAGTGCATGTCAACCCCAGATAAATATAAAACCCAAAAAAACAAAAGTCCATGACACCCTGCATTTACAAAATTTCCTGTCTTTTGGATTGAATGATACTGGGCATCATTCAATATAGAAGACTGAGGACATAAGGTGGAAGAAAGAAATTACTGCAGGGGACAGGGCCAGAAAGGAGGTGAGAACTCCAACAGCAGTTTTTTTTTCTGTTTCAGTAATTTTTATTGAACAAGTTTGAGTACAAAGGTGTAGATACATTTTAGTCATATAAGAATACGATCTTGACATAGAGCGGGGGTCTCCAAACTTTCTAAATGAAGGGCCAATTAGTTGTCCATCAGGGGGCAAGATTATGGCCAGTGGGATTAGAAAACACCCTGGCATTAGTAGGAGTAAACAATTTCCCATCGTTGATTTTAGTGGTATTTGTTGGAGGAATAGTTCCCCATTTTTGATATTAGTGGGAGGAATGGTAGCCCATTGTCTGTATTTAGTGGAGGAATAGTTACCTATTGTTGGTATTAGTGGGAGGAATGTTACCCCATTGTTGGTATTTAGTAGAGGAATAGTGCCCCAATGTTGGCATCAGTGGGAGAAATGATACCACATTGTTGGTATTTAGTGGAGGAATAGTGCCCCATTTTTGGTATTAGAGGGAGGAATGGTACCCCATTGTTGGTATTTAGTGCAGGAATAATTCACCATTGTTGGTGGTATTAGTGGGAGGAATGGTACCCCATTGTTGGTATTTAGTGCAGGAATAGTTCCCCATTGTTGGTATTTAGTGGAGGAATAGTGCCCCATTGTTGGCATCAGTGGGAGAAATGATACCCCATTGTTGGTATTTAGTGGAGGAATAGTGCCATATTGTTGGTGTCAGTGGGAGGAATAATGCCCCAACACTGGCGCCAGTGGAAGGAATAGTTGTTACATTGGTGTTAGTGGATAGAATGGTGCCTCAAAGGCTGAAAAAAGGCAAGCAAAGGGCCACATCTGGCTCGTGGGTCGCAGTTTAAATGCCACTGACATAGAGAATAAAACAAATACAACAGGGTTTTGCACATGGTTGGAATATACAGTATGTAACCCCATTTACAACATAAGTCATGAGTGTTTCTTTCAGTGAGAGCTATACGTTTTACAGATGATAAAGAAAAAGGGAATGACCCCCTGGAAGGGTGGGACTTTAAAGGTAACTAATGAGGATCTTTCGAAAAAGATAGAATTAATTAAAATATTTAACAATTTATTGAAAAAAATGTGAATGAAAGAGATCAATCAAACAGTAATAATACATTCAATGTATAATACAATACAGTTGCAGATGCATGACAGAGTCCAACGCGTTTCGAAATTTGTATAGTACCAAAATCTTCCTCAGGGAATCTGTATGTTTTCCTGGAAAGCATAATCATATGCCAAAAGTGAAACCAAGAGAACAAAAGCAAAAATACAAAAACATACATTAGTGTGTTACATCAATCATATCAAGGTTTTGCATATGCGACAACATGTTGTTCCATCTCAAGAGGTAATATATCAAGGGGGAAGGAGAGAGGGGGGAAGGGGGAGGGGGGGGGAAGGAAGAGGGAGTGGGGGAGGGGGAAAGGGAGAAGAGAGGATGGTAGGGGAGGGGGGGTTGTACACATACCGGAAAATGTCCGGAGCCGCTCATATTGTCCACGGGGAGATATGTATGGGTCCCGCAGGGTGGGAGCTAGAATCAGGTATTTATATTATTTTCTATAACCTGTAAATAATAATGCAGTGTCAGAAAAGTTCACTCCAAGGATGAGTTCCCTTAAGTATATAGTTACGGATCACTTCACCTGTTGTAATGATCCAAAGGGGGAATAGGTGTGTAAAAAATACGGAAGAAAGGGATCATTCAAGTGACGGAGAGGATTCCAGTCACCTTTGGTTATCCCAAACTAAAGGTGCCTATTAGGACTTAATAGATGGTGACCCCTAAAAACGAGAAGAAGGGGGGGGGAGAAGACATAAAACGAGGAAGTACTGGAGAGCAAGGAGCTCAAAATATAGATTATCCACAGTTGGAATTATTTTGTTATTTGGGGTATCTTACCTCCGTGTAGATAAAGAGTAAATAACAGCCAAATCCAATGCCACTTCAGCAGATGAAGTATCTACTTGGGGGTGTGCTTTTTGTCCCAGAGTGGTTGAATATAGATATTGGTATTATGCTTGTGTCTAAAATATAAAAAGTTTTATATTGCATCTATCTGGTTACCTATCCAGGATATTGTATATGGCAGGAGTGTCCCCAATAAAAGTATAAATATAAATACCGTAGGATGAAAAGAGGTGGCAGACACCCAATGACAATGTCTTCCAAGCGGGGACGGATGAAAACCCCCACGGCTGATTATACAGCTAGTGGGGTTCGCCCATAGATCTGAAGGAGTAAATATGTATAAGGTGTAAAATAAAGTTCACCTTGATGAAAGTACCCAAAGCATTCCAACGATCAAAAATTCCCCTAAAAAAGGTTACTTACTTAGCTGTAGGGAGGGTTGGAGGAACGACAATTCTGTCCTATCACGGAGAGATCACTCACCGGACTGATTCTCGGCGTTCCCTAAAGTATCATAACGAGGCCCGTGATTTGCCAATGGGCATCGCGAGGTTTAGAGTGATGTCGTCATTTCCGTCTGTTTAATCTCGAGTAAAATACCGCGAGTCTAGGACGGTGACATCACATCCGGTTTGGGCGTATAATCTAGCACTTCACGGGACGTAGCCACGGTGATGGACTTCCGCCCTCACTTGCAAAAGGGGCAAGACAACAATATCCGCCCTTGATTCCAACAATTGGTACATCTTTGATGCCAAATAGGACAATGAAGTGTTTTAACAAAGTGTGATCCAACCATAAATATGTCGGAGTCATAATAATAAAAATTATACGAAAGTTTCAAGAGATGCCAATTTTTCATTATGGATACTTGGTCTAGTAGATACAGAAGGGGAAATCTTATAAGATATCGCCCCGGCACGGGTGGTGGCGTTTAACCCTTAGATGGTCGGGGGTTCAAGCATGGAATTCCCACAGAGATTGTAGGAAATTAATCCAGCTGTATAACGCATATGCTCTCCAGATAAAAGATGGGACATCCAAAATAAATTTTGGGTCCCAAGGAGAGTAGTCTCACCCGTGCCGGGCTCCCAGCTGCGGGATATCTCTCCAAAGGAACAAATATGGAAACATGAGATCACATGATTATGACATCCAGACAGCCGGGCAGTGGACCCCCTGGGAGACGGGAAGGGAAAAAGAAAGGGAGGGGGGAGGGAGGGTTTTGGATTGAAGTGGAAGGATAATTACCTGATTGGATGTTTTTGGAGAAACAGATGTTCGTCGCATCATGCAATTACATGACTGGAGTTGCAAAATATAATATAACAATTAAATACATAAATATATCAAAATAAATATAAAGAGGCCACTAAGAGATATGCATTTAGCCAAGATGAGGCTAAATGCAAACAGCATTCATCCTCAGAGTGCTTGTCAGAGTCCTCCAGGGGGATAAGGAATAGGAGGAAGAGACGCCAAAGATAGCTCTGAATTAATCAGAGGGAGCATTGAAAGCATATAGAGCAGATAAAGTAGAGGGAAAAATATGGGGGGAGGGGGGAGGGGGGGAAAGAAAGGGAAGAAGGGGGGGGAAAAAAGAGGGGAGGGGGGAGAGGGGGGAAGGGGGAGGAAGGGTAGTTTGGAAAGGAGGGAAAGCAAGGAAAAAAGAGACAAGAGGGATGAAAGATGAAGGGGAGTCGATCCTAGATCTCAAAAACAAAAGGGAGAAGGGCTACTCAAAGGGAAGATCCTTAATCTGTCTTTCCTGAGACGAATCCCTCCAAGAAAGGTCTGTAGCTAGCTGTTTCATTCAGGCCAGGGGGGGTCGTTGCCCCAAGTCTCGCAATCCAGCGCATTTCATGCTGGAGAAGCTGCTTGTTCCAATCGCCCCCCCTGGCCGGAATGTGTACCCTTTCAAGGGCGTAAAATGTAACTTTGGGGGTCCTGTATCTGTGCGCGAAGGCCATGTGTCGGCCCAGTGGCAAATAGAGATTGCCAATGTCGAGGCTTTGCATATGTTTGTTAATGCGTTTCCCAAGTTCTTGTTTGGTTTTACCAACATAAAAGGCCTTACATTCACACCGCATCAGATACACGACCCCCCTAGTTTTACAATTAACGAAGTGTTTCGAATGATGTATTTCACCATTGGGGAGCTTGGTGCTTTTGCAGCGGACTATCACCCTACATTGGTCACAATTGCCGCAGGGAAATGTCCCTTTGTCGCGACAGGGGTCTCCTCTCTCTGCCCCCTTATATTCACTTTGGACTAGATCGTCCATCATGGAGGTGGCTCTTCTGTATGTGATAGCAGGGGAAGGAGTTACTATCTGTTCAAGGATAGGATCTTCCCTCAATATTGCCCAATGCTTTTTGAGAATTCCATGAATTTCAGTATGTTCATTGGAGTAGTCAAGAATAATTCTAGGTGGGTTCTTTATAGGTGCCCTTTCCCTTTTGGAGGTTTTGAAAAGTAGGTCCTGTCTCTTCATAATTTGTACCCTATTGAAGTTTTTTCTAAGACACGTCTTAGAATATCCTCTTTCGAGGAGTCTCTGTGTAAGTTCCCCTGCCTTTTCCCTAAAGTCCCTTTCTAGGGAGCAATTTCTCTTAATTCGTAAATATTGCGAAAATGGGATTGATCTCTTGAGTGGCTCAGGATGAAAACTAGCTGCATGCAGCAAGGTATTCCCTGCTGTGGACTTCCTAAATAGGGTTGTTGATATATGGCCTTCATCACTTTTGTGAATAGTGATATCCAGGAAGTCCACAGATTTTGGGTCATGATGCATGGTAAAATATAAATTCATATCATTTTGGTTTAATTTTATGAGCCATTCCTCAAGGAGTTCCACCGGACTGTCCCATACCAGGAAAATATCGTCGATGTACCTCTGCCACATGACTACGTGGCAGAAGTACATCGACAAGTCTTCACTGGTGATAATATTATGTTCCCATTCCCCCAGGTACAGGTTAGCATAGGATGGGGCACAACAAGTCCCCATCGCTACTCCCTGTACCTGGAGGTAATGGGAACCCTGAAAAGAAAACACGTTATGCTCCAAGATAAATCTCAGAACTTCCAAAATAAACATATTGTATCTTAGTTCCTGAGGGCCTCGCTGTTTCAAAATCTTGGTTATGGCAAGAAGACCTTTCTCATGTGGTATGGAGTTGTATAGACACTCCGCATCTATAGTTGCAAGTAGAGCATTGGGTGGAATGGTCACACCTTCTAAGATTTGAAGCATGTGAATAGTATCCTTGGTATAGGAGGTTAGGCCAGTAACATGAGGTCTTAAGTGGGCATCCACTACCCGGCTCGCTGTTTCGGTGATACTGCCATTCCCCGAAACTATGGGACGGCCCGGTGGATTCCTGAGATCTTTGTGGATCTTAGGTAAACAATAGAAAGTGGGAATACGGGGATATGGTGTCCTCATGTATTCCCACAATTCAACTGTGATTGTGCCTGTTTCCCTGGCTCCATCAATGATGGTATAGTATTCATTATTGAATGTTGAAATTGTTTGGGCTGATATTTTTCGATAGCATGTTGTGTTATTCAAAAGTTGGAAACACATTTTTTCATAGTCTGCATTGTCCAAAAGGACAATGTTCCCTCCTTTGTCACTGGGTTTAATAGTGATATTATTGTTTTTTTGGAGGGTTTTTAAAGCTTCACGTTGATCGGGGAGGAGGTTATCTTTGGTAGATTGGATATTGAGTTTATCAATATCTTTCGAGACTTGCCTAACAAAAAGGGCTATTGTTGGATTTTGATTAAGTTGTGGAAACTTTGGAGATTTTCTCTTAAAGCGTTTGTGGGTAACTTTTTCTTTACTCTGTGTAGGTGTGGATTCTTCATCTGAGGAGCTATTTAGATTTTCCCAGATTTCTTCATTGTCATAACCACTTTCCTGTAAGAGTAAATTCAAGTCCCGAAGGGCTCGATATTCCGCTGCTTTTAGTTGTGTATCAGGTTTTTGCGCTTTATCAGACTGTTTAAAATATTTACTTTTGAAAAAAATTTCCCTTGCAAATAGATTTATGTCTTTGATGACACTAAACCTGTCAATGGATTGGCTAGGACAAAAGGATAATCCCAGTCTAAGTATTTCCTCCTCCCCTTTGGTGAGATTGTGAGATGATAAATTAATAATGGTTAGTCCGTTTTCTCGGCCAACCGGACTGCAAAGGAGTCCATGCTGACTTGCGTTTTGACTGCTTGTCGCGTGTGAGGTCTTCCTAAAAAATGACCCTTACTATTTGATTTAGTTGTTGTTGTTCCTTGGTTTTCGATGGAGCCACCCATAGCTTCACTGGCAGTGCCCTCATTATTATTAGGTGTGGAGGTTGGTCCCTGTGAGGTATTGGGTTTTTTCTTTTTAGTTTTGTCCTTATTTTTCCCCCATTGTGGGTATTCGCCTTTCGGGCGTCCCCGTTGGTTGGTTTGGGATGAGTTGGAGGCAGAGGAGTCAGAGGAATAGTTATCATTCCTATTGTATTCACTCCTTCGTCTCATATTGCGTTGCCCTTGGTTCCATCTGTATGCTTTACCTTCATTGAAGGCTATTCTATCCCTCCAGTATTTTTTCTCTTTTCTTTGTAATATTGTTTTGTTATAATCTTCAAGGTATGTTTTTAATTTACTCTCTTGTTCTGTGTATAGAGGGGAGGTTTTTAATGGGGCTAGTTGTTTATTGATAGCAGAAACTTCTGTCTCAATAAGTTTTAATTGTTTGAGATATTCGGTTTGAAGGAGAATCATAAGATTCTTGGAGCATTCATTAAGGATTCTCTCCCAATCCTGTTTAAGTTCAGTCGAGATATTTTCAAGGGTAGGGAAGATCTGAATCCTTAATCCTAAAGGATTCAGACCTTCTTTCACATATTTGTCAAAAGATTTTATATGCCAGTGTAATGCTGACTTTTTTTCTAAGAAGCGTTTTAAAGTGGAGAACAAAGTGAAAATGTCCGATTCTATCTGCTCTTTTTGTTGGAATTGGCTTTCAATGTCAGACATCAATTCCTCCCAGCCATCTCCCTGGAAGCCTCCCATTCTGGGACGTCTACAATAAACAGGTTATATAGATAGCCTGTAGTGAGGTTTATAGAGGAAAATATGGTAAAAAACCCTTTCCTCCGTTAGAAAACCTTTTTTTTAGGAAATTTAAATCATTAATCTCTAATAGTGGGTAACCTGAGAACTATCCGCAGAGAGCGGGGGTCGGGTGTGTTATCCACCCAAAATATATATGAAAAGGTATGTGGGTAGTTCTCAGATATTGTGTTACCATAATCCCTAGATTAGTTGATAAAGAAAAAGGGAATGACCCCCTGGAAGGGTGGGACTTTAAAGGTAACTAATGAGGATCTTTCGAAAAAGATAGAATTAATTAAAATATTTAACAATTTATTGAAAAAAATGTGAATGAAAGAGATCAATCAAACAGTAATAATACATTCAATGTATAATACAATACAGTTGCAGATGCATGACAGAGTCCAACGCGTTTCGAAATTTGTATAGTACCAAAATCTTCCTCAGGGAATCTGTATGTTTTCCTGGAAAGCATAATCATATGCCAAAAGTGAAACCAAGAGAACAAAAGCAAAAATACAAAAACATACATTAGTGTGTTACATCAATCATATCAAGGTTTTGCATATGCGACAACATGTTGTTCCATCTCAAGAGGTAATATATCAAGGGGGAAGGAGAGAAGGGGGAAGGGGGAGGGGGGGGAAGGAAGAGGGAGTGGGGGAGGGGGAAAGGGAGAAGAGAGGATGGTAGGGGAGGGGGGGTTGTACACATACCGGAAAATGTCCGGAGCCGCTCATATTGTCCACGGGGAGATATGTATGGGTCCCGCAGGGTGGGAGCTAGAATCAGGTATTTATATTGTTTTCTATAACCTGTAAATAATAATGCAGTGTCAGAAAAGTTCACTCCAAGGATGAGTTCCCTTAAGTATATAGTTACGGATCACTTCACCTGTTGTAATGATCCAAAGGGGGAATAGGTGTGTAAAAAATACGGAAGAAAGGGATCATTCAAGTGACGGAGAGGATTCCAGTCACCTTGGGTTATCCCAAACTAAAGGTGCCTATTAGGACTTAATAGATGGTGACCCCTAAAAACGAGAAGAAGGGGGGGGGGGAAGACATAAAACGAGGAAGTACTGGAGAGCAAGGAGCTCAAAATATAGATTATCCACAGTTGGAATTATTTCGGGGAATGGCAGTATCACCGAAACAGCGAGCCGGGTAGTGGATGCCCACTTAAGACCTCATGTTACTGGCCTAACCTCCTATACCAAGGATACTATTCACATGCTTCAAATCTTAGAAGGTGTGACCATTCCACCCAATGCTCTACTTGCAACTATAGATGCGGAGTGTCTATACAACTCCATACCACATGAGAAAGGTCTTCTTGCCATAACCAAGATTTTGAAACAGCGAGGCCCTCAGGAACTAAGATACAATATGTTTATTTTGGAAGTTCTGAGATTTATCTTGGAGCATAACGTGTTTTCTTTTCAGGGTTCCCATTACCTCCAGGTACAGGGAGTAGCGATGGGGACTTGTTGTGCCCCATCCTATGCTAACCTGTACCTGGGGGAATGGGAACATAATATTATCACCAGTGAAGACTTGTCGATGTACTTCTGCCACGTAGTCATGTGGCAGAGGTACATCGACGATATTTTCCTGGTATGGGACAGTCCGGTGGAACTCCTTGAGGAATGGCTCATAAAATTAAACCAAAATGATATGAATTTATATTTTACCATGCATCATGACCCAAAATCTGTGGACTTCCTGGATATCACTATTCACAAAAGTGATGAAGGCCATATATCAACAACCCTATTTAGGAAGTCCACAGCAGGGAATACCTTGCTGCATGCAGCTAGTTTTCATCCTGAGCCACTCAAGAGATCAATCCCATTTTCGCAATATTTACGAATTAAGAGAAATTGCTCCCTAGAAAGGGACTTTAGGGAAAAGGCAGGGGAACTTACACAGAGACTCCTCGAAAGAGGATATTCTAAGACGTGTCTTAGAAAAAACTTCAATAGGGTACAAATTATGAAGAGACAGGACCTACTTTTCAAAACCTCCAAAAGGGAAAGGGCACCTATAAAGAACCCACCTAGAATTATTCTTGACTACTCCAATGAACATACTGAAATTCATGGAATTCTCAAAAAGCATTGGGCAATATTGAGGGAAGATCCTATCCTTGAACAGATAGTAACTCCTTCCCCTGCTATCACATACAGAAGAGCCACCTCCATGATGGACGATCTAGTCCAAAGTGAATATAAGGGGGCAGAGAGAGGAGACCCCTGTCGCGACAAAGGGACATTTCCCTGCGGCAATTGTGACCAATGTAGGGTGATAGTCCGCTGCAAAAGCACCAAGCTCCCCAATGGTGAAATACATCATTCGAAACACTTCGTTAATTGTAAAACTAGGGGGGTCGTGTATCTGATGCGGTGTGAATGTAAGGCCTTTTATGTTGGTAAAACCAAACAAGAACTTGGGAAACGCATTAGCAAACATATGCAAAGCCTCGACATTGGCAATCTCTATTTGCCACTGGGCCGACACATGGCCTTCGCGCACAGATACAGGACCCCCAAAGTTACATTTTACGCCCTTGAAAGGGTACACATTCCGGCCAGGGGGGGCGATTGGAACAAGCAGCTTCTCCAGCATGAAATGCGCTGGATTGCGAGACTTGGGGCAACGACCCCCCCTGGCCTGAATGAAACAGCTAGCTACAGACCTTTCTTGGAGGGATTCGTCTCAGGAAAGACAGATTAAGGATCTTCCCTTTGAGTAGCCCTTCTCCCTTTTGTTTTTGAGATCTAGGATCGACTCCCCTTCATCTTTCATCCCTCTTGTCTCTTTTTTCCTTGCTTTCCCTCCTTTCCAAACTACCCTTCCTCCCCCTTCCCCCCTCTCCCCCCTCCCCTCTTTTTTCCCCCCCCTTCTTCCCTTTCTTTCCCCCCCTCCCCCCTCCCCCCATATTTTTCCCTCTACTTTATCTGCTCTATATGCTTTCAATGCTCCCTCTGATTAATTCAGAGCTATCTTTGGCGTCTCTTCCTCCTATTCCTTATCCCCCTGGAGGACTCTGACAAGCACTCTGAGGATGAATGCTGTTTGCATTTAGCCTCATCTTGGCTAAATGCATATCTCTTAGTGGCCTCTTTATATTTATTTTGATATATTTATGTATTTAATTGTTATATTATATTTTGCAACTCCAGTCATGTAATTGCATGATGCGACGAACATCTGTTTCTCCAAAAACATCCAATCAGGTAATTATCCTTCCACTTCAATCCAAAACCCTCCCTCCCCCCTCCCTTTCTTTTTCCCTTCCCGTCTCCCAGGGGGTCCACTGCCCGGCTGTCTGGATGTCATAATCATGTGATCTCATGTTTCCATATTTGTTCCTTTGGAGAGATATCCCGCAGCTGGGAGCCCGGCACGGGTGAGACTACTCTCCTTGGGACCCAAAATTTATTTTGGATGTCCCATCTTTTATCTGGAGAGCATATGCGTTATACAGCTGGATTAATTTCCTACAATCTCTGTGGGAATTCCATGCTTGAACCCCCGACCATCTAAGGGTTAAACGCCACCACCCGTGCCGGGGCGATATCTTATAAGATTTCCCCTTCTGTATCTACTAGACCAAGTATCCATAATGAAAAATTGGCATCTCTTGAAACTTTCGTATAATTTTTATTATTATGACTCCGACATATTTATGGTTGGATCACACTTTGTTAAAACACTTCATTGTCCTATTTGGCATCAAAGATGTACCAATTGTTGGAATCAAGGGCGGATATTGTTGTCTTGCCCCTTTTGCAAGTGAGGGCGGAAGTCCATCACCGTGGCTACGTCCCGTGAAGTGCTAGATTATACGCCCAAACCGGATGTGATGTCACCGTCCTAGACTCGCGGTATTTTACTCGAGATTAAACAGACGGAAATGACGACATCACTCTAAACCTCGCGATGCCCATTGGCAAATCACGGGCCTCGTTATGATACTTTAGGGAACGCCGAGAATCAGTCCGGTGAGTGATCTCTCCGTGATAGGACAGAATTGTCGTTCCTCCAACCCTCCCTACAGCTAAGTAAGTAACCTTTTTTAGGGGAATTTTTGATCGTTGGAATGCTTTGGGTACTTTCATCAAGGTGAACTTTATTTTACACCTTATACATATTTACTCCTTCAGATCTATGGGCGAACCCCACTAGCTGTATAATCAGCCGTGGGGGTTTTCATCCGTCCCCGCTTGGAAGACATTGTCATTGGGTGTCTGCCACCTCTTTTCATCCTACGGTATTTATATTTATACTTTTATTGGGGACACTCCTGCCATATACAATATCCTGGATAGGTAACCAGATAGATGCAATATAAAACTTTTTATATTTTAGACACAAGCATAATACCAATATCTATATTCAACCACTCTGGGACAAAAAGCACACCCCCAAGTAGATACTTCATCTGCTGAAGTGGCATTGGATTTGGCTGTTATTTACTCTTTATCTACACGGAGGTAAGATACCCCAAATAACAAAATAATTCCAACTGTGGATAATCTATATTTTGAGCTCCTTGCTCTCCAGTACTTCCTCGTTTTATGTCTTCCCCCCCCCCCCCCTTCTTCTCGTTTTTAGGGGTCACCATCTATTAAGTCCTAATAGGCACCTTTAGTTTGGGATAACCAAAGGTGACTGGAATCCTCTCCGTCACTTGAATGATCCCTTTCTTCCGTATTTTTTACACACCTATTCCCCCTTTGGATCATTACAACAGGTGAAGTGATCCGTAACTATATACTTAAGGGAACTCATCCTTGGAGTGAACTTTTCTGACACTGCATTATTATTTACAGGTTATAGAAAATAATATAAATACCTGATTCTAGCTCCCACCCTGCGGGACCCATACATATCTCCCCGTGGACAATATGAGCGGCTCCGGACATTTTCCGGTATGTGTACAACCCCCCCTCCCCTACCATCCTCTCTTCTCCCTTTCCCCCTCCCCCACTCCCTCTTCCTTCCCCCCCCTCCCCCTTCCCCCCTCTCTCCTTCCCCCTTGATATATTACCTCTTGAGATGGAACAACATGTTGTCGCATATGCAAAACCTTGATATGATTGATGTAACACACTAATGTATGTTTTTGTATTTTTGCTTTTGTTCTCTTGGTTTCACTTTTGGCATATGATTATGCTTTCCAGGAAAACATACAGATTCCCTGAGGAAGATTTTGGTACTATACAAATTTCGAAACGCGTTGGACTCTGTCATGCATCTGCAACTGTATTGTATTATACATTGAATGTATTATTACTGTTTGATTGATCTCTTTCATTCACATTTTTTTCAATAAATTGTTAAATATTTTAATTAATTCTATCTTTTTCGAAAGATCCTCATTAGTTACCTTTAAAGTCCCACCCTTCCAGGGGGTCATTCCCTTTTTCTTTATCAACTAATCTAGGGATTATGGTAACACAATATCTGAGAACTACCCACATACCTTTTCATACGTTTTACAGATATCACCATATTACTGGGGGATCTGGTGACAGTTGAGTTAAAATACACCACAAAAGATTTGTACTGTGAAAGTAAAAGACCCAAAGGTAGAGATAAGCTAAGAAAGAGAGTGTGGAGAAAAGGGAAATGGGGAGCAAGGGAAGGAATCAGCAAGGGCAGATTTTTATAAAGAGGAAATTTTAGTTTGGGCTTTAATCGAGTGATAGTAAACCCTCACCTTGTATAACATCTAATTCAGTTTAAATAGAAATGAAAGGCAAAACATTTCTGTATAGATATGGCTGGAGTCCTCATCAATACTCCAAGCAGCTCCTCCTATCCTAGAATCTCTCCTCCACTTCTGGAAGCTTCCCCAAGGTTCCAGAGAACGGGAGGGGGGGGGGTTACCGTTAACAGAGGTGCTGCTTAATGAGTCATCCAACCTCCCTGAGTCACTCAGCCCTGACCTAAATTCAACCCAGGCCTGGCTCCCAGCCAGACCACATTTTCCAAACACTACCGACTATGTACAATAACACCTAGCTAAAGGGTGCTACATAAAAACTAAAAATACTTTTTTTCCATTTTTTTCTAAGTGATCACATTTATTCGGTTCTCAGCTGCATACGAGCTACGGGACGAGAAACAGCAGAACACTGAGCTTCCCAGTGAATGGCTGTGCAGGTGGAGGTATGTCAGGACAAGTTGGATCATTGGAGGAGAGCACAGCTATATAACTGACTACACTGTGCTCCCATGCCTAGCGTGGTCAGTTTTTAATAGGAAAGCAGAGGGACTGGCAGGAACATCAGGGATTTCACACAAAGGAAGCAATATAGAGAGAACAGGATACTTTTTCATACAAGTACATGGTACAGCAGGCACATATCAGGATAATGAAATGGTGGGTTTACATATTCTTTATACATAGAAACCATTGTATGAAAAATGGAGTATGTGGACTGACCTAAAGCAGTATGTATTAATTTAAAATTGCTTAATGTATTTTACTTCCTTGCCATGTAATGTAATGACATTTTAACCCCTTCCTTGAGTCAGGTTTGGGTTAATAAAGCACACATAGCATTCCAATAGATAGCAGATAAAAATACAAATTACCTACATTTTTTCCTGTTCAACCCTTAGTACAAAGGCTGCATAATGAAATAACACACGTTTGTGTATAAACATTACAAATATAAAGACATAGATTAGTGCATTAGGTATTGCGTTATGCAAGAGAAACAACAGAAAGGTAAAGAGAAGTTAGAGGGTGAGGGAAATGCGGGGGGGGGGGGGGGGGGGTTGAGAAAGATTTGGTTCAGAATAGGTATGGAGGGAGATAGGTTCATAGGGCTCGGGGGGGGGGGGGGGTGGAAAGAAGATTTGGGCCAGGGGAGTTTTCAACCAATATGTGTAATGGCGGCTATATAAGTAGCAAAGTCATAGTTTAAGGAAGCGACAATCAAAATCAGCTGGTAAAAAATGAGTAACTCACAATTCCTAGCAGTTATGGAACCTAGACATAGCGCCTTGTAGTTTAATTTTTCATTATTAACATCAATTGCTCCCTAGATTTACCCTCTGACACGTATACGTTCTCTTAGCCATGCCTTTGCTATTGTCTTTTTTGTGGCTGTCAGAACATGAATCCCGGTATAGAATGGCGATTAGGGATAGCTGAAGGTTTGTGATTTAAAAGTGTTTTATATGGGTTCAATGGGAACAATATCTGGAAGAGAGTATGTAAGATTCTATATACTTGTGCCCATAGCCTTTGGGCAACAGGGCACATCCATAAGAGGTGTAGAAATGTACCTATGTCTAAATACCGTATATACTCGAGTATAAGCCGAGATTTTCAGCACATTTTTTTGTGCTGAAAACGTCCCCCTCTGCTTATACTCGAGTCAACAACAAAAAAATGTCCCCAGGCGGCCCGACGTGCAGGAAGTGCTTTAATTTTAAAAATGGCGCCACCCGGTGCCAACCTGTCACCGCGCATGCGCCGCCATCGCTCGGGACAGGCTCGTACACGTTCGGCTATTCCCGGGATTAGCCGAACGTATACGAGCTTTCCCGAGCGGCGCGTGCGCAATGACGCGTCGGTGCCGGGCGGCGCCATTTTTAAAATTAAAGCGTTTCTGGAACAGGTAAGTGAATCACAGCCACACTACCTGCCATTATGCGGGGCTGCAGACATACTACAAGGGATGCAGTGCTGCAGGCATGGTACACCTGTACAATGCCCGCAGCACTGCATCTCCTGTAGTATGCCCGCAGCCCCGCATTCTCTTGTACCATGCCCACAGCATTTTCTCCTGTACCATGCCCACAGCATTTTCTCCTGTACCATGCCCACAGCATTGTCTCCTGTACCATGCCCACAGCGTTGTCTCCTGTACCATGCCCACAGCATTGTCTCCAGTACCATGCCCACAGCATTGTCTCCAGTACCATGCCCACAGCATTGTCTCCAGTACCATGCCCACAGCATTGTCCTGTACCATGCCCACAGCATTGTTCTGTACCATGCCTGCAGCCCTGCATTGCCCTGTACCATGCCTGCAGCCCTGCATTGTCCTGTACAATGCCCGCCGACCTGCATTCTCCTGTACCATGCCTGCTGCCCTGCATTGTCCTGTACTATGCCCGCCGCCCTGCATTTTCACTCTAGGCTTATACTCGAGTCAATCATTTTTCCCTTTTTTTTGTGGTAAAATTAGGGGCCTCGGCTTATACTCGGGTCGGCTTATACTCGAGTATATACGGTAGTTGCGTAAACAGATAGAAGGGTTATAAGGGGTCACATGCACTAGGTACCATGTATCACCACAGCATCACTTTGTTTCTGTCTGAAACATTGTGTGAACATATATAGTTGTGTCCCCAATTTGGGCCCACTCGGTGTGTCAACTCAGTGCCTAGATCTAATTCCCATTTTCAAAAATTATACTGATTTGAGTATTGTTTAAATTTCTGGATTATTATATTTTAGGAGGCAATTTCCTAAATTGTCCAGTCAGACTCTTGGCATGTCCATTGTCAAAACACAAACCAATTACGTGAGTGATTACACATAAACTAATAAGATTGAGAATACAGCAAATAGACATGTATAAGAATTATTTCAGTACAAGGAAAACATCCATCAAGTCCAAAACACGTCATATCATACTGATCTTTCCATGAAAAAATTCCTAACTGTCTTTCAAACATGAGATGATACAAAAATGTATAGAACTGCATATGGCCTTGTTAGCTATTTTGGCATTTAAGACCAAGGCCAAATTCACCCTACCAATATATCCTTTAGAGCAGGCAATTATTTGTATGTTATTTCAAGTCACCCCTAAGTTCACACTTCCTGCATGCTAAAACATTCAATTTTAGTGCATGGGCTGTTATCAGTTTTGCCGGGCAGTGACAAGGCGGTGCTCAGCACTGTTTCAGCATATGGTAATGTTTACATTTTTATTTTTTACTTTATTGTACAAAGTGTACACTTCATTGAGGTCTCTGCGCAGCAACCCGCTGGGTCATGTGATGACCTCTGGCTGCCATCCAGTGCCATCCATGGCTTTCTGCACTCCACCAAACATCATGCCAGTGTTGTAGAGTGAATGGGACACATAGAAAACAATTGTGACTGACGTTGTTCCAGTGTAGAAAAATGTCAATCATTGCACAAGGCCTGAATAGCATTTTAGATGTAGCTTTACCTGCTTATCAATAAACTTCCATAATCCCCTGCACACCAGGACGAAGTCTGAAAGATGAAGATCCAGTACTGTTATCCAATCGGAGTGCAATACAAATTGCTGTCAGTCTAATATGTTTTTAGGCACTAGGGATGAACAGAGGGACAAACTCATTGGAATGGTGATGTTCCTTGACTGTGAAGTCAGCGGTCTGTAGCTGGGGATGACCAGCTGTAATGAGGTCACCCACCTGATTATGCAGTGTGGTGGGGGTTTATGAGCTTAACGGAACTGCACATTTTTCAGCAGGTTGACAGTTCAGACTCTAAAAAAACAGAACAGAAAATGTTCTAAATATTACAAATGTCCATGTATCAGTAAAATTCAAAATCAACTTATTAGACCAGGACCCCTTCCCCTGTAGAAACCTCAATATTATACAAGGGCAAAGGTGTATCTGTAGGGTAGGGTGACCAGACGTCCCTGGTTTCTGGGGACAGTCCCCGGACTGAGGACACTGTCCCCCGACCAAGCCTGTCCCTGGTTTAGTCCCCGGATTGGATTTGAACAGGCGCCCGGGCAATTTCAAACACAATCAGTGCAGAATTAAAAAGAAAAAATTACACACCACAGCTCCGCCGCTTTTACTAGCATACGAGGTGTGTTGTTACCATTATCTGTGCCCCTTTCCAATGATCAGAGCTGAGGGACTATTTCTTTAGTTTTGGACGCATGCCGGTTCCGCTTCCGCTCACATGTTCGTCTGCCTTTGCTCAAGTCCCGGCCAGCCGCCTGCCTGCCTATCACCTTGTCTTCCCGGCAGAGTGATCTTCCTCCACTCAGCTCTGCTCCTCACCCAGTAGTAGCCAGGGCCAGGAGAGTGAGGCTTGAGAGGCTGTAAGGCGGGCGGCAGCAGAGGTGGGCAGAGAGAGGCAGCTGAGCTCAGCTGATAGAGTCCAGCAGCAGGAAGGAACAGAGGGGAAATGGATCCGATCGTGGGGCTGCCAGTGTCTTCAAGACTTCAACACAGGTGTGCTTTGGGGGTGTCTGTGAAAAGACATTTGCACTGTGTCTGTCTCTCTGGCATAATGGATGGTACTATAACTCACAGGCAGCAGGCTCTCTATCATGGCTCTGACTGGCTCTGTCACAGTGTGTCACATAACATGGCTACTGATTTTATTCATTTATTTGTCATAAGTTAATAAAATTAGCACCCAGCAGCCATGATATGTGACACACTGTGACAGAGCCAGCCAGAGCCATGATAGAGTGCCTGCTGCCTGATCTGTCAGTATGGAAGACATGTGTTCTGTGTTCCTGCAAAGCAGGGACAGGGATCCATGCCTTCCCTTAGTAAAATCACCTACCCCACAGTGAGAAAACACTTGTTAGGCACACAGTTAACCCTTTGATTGCCCCTGATGTTAACCCCTTCCCTGCCAGTGTCATTAGTACAGTGACGGTGCATATTTTTAGCACTGATTACTGTATTAGTGTCACCGGTCCCCAAAAAGTGTCACTCAGTGTCGGATTTGTTGGTCACAATTTCACAGTCCAACTATAAGTCGCTGATAGCCACTATTACTAGTAAAAAAAAAAAAATATGTCCCCGGATTTCATTTTAAAAATCTGGTCAACTTACTGTAAGGAAAACAATTAGAATAAATAATTTATATAAATGAATACAGTTGATGGAATGTCTATAATAGAACACTGATAGCATATTGTGTACTTAGTGAGAAAGAAAAGCGTTAACAAACATTTACTTGTTATTTGAACTCACAAATGGGATAAACATTTTGCAAGATTACTGGCAATTACAGTGAATAATTGAATATAACAGCTGATTATAAATCTGCTTTTAGAAGCAAAATCAATTTACATGTCATGATATATGTAGCTACCCACAACAGAGAGAAAGGAAAAACATTTATTGTAGCCATGCTTTGGCATCTGAGTAATCATTTATGCATAACAGTCAAATGACAGTTTATTGTCATTACTCTGCCATCATACCGCTTTTATTACCATGGTAAAGATCAGTCATGATCAGCCCTATGTGGGGATTAGAATATTAATTCTTAAATTATTATAATTGTGTTGGCTTTTGTAAAGCTTAATTCTGGGCTGAGTTTAAGAAATACAATTTGTCACCCCCCCCCCCTCCACCAATCCTTACTACTACCAGCAGATTAAGAATATATTGTCAATGATTTAAAAGGATGTTAATGGGTCACATAACCCTTTCGACCCACCTTTGTGAGACTGTGGCTGCTCTCCCCCTTTTTTTCCTTCTCAAAGCTGCTGTAATGAATGTTCCATGTATATTTGTTTATTGGGTGCATGACTCCTTTAAGAATTCCCTGAATTTTCCCAGGTGGGCTATGAAAGCCAATAGGAACACCTGGGGTTAATATGGTATGCTGCCCCCACCACTCCTCCTATCCAGTTCACTTGTGTTCTGCTGTCTCTGGGCCCCTGTGTGCTCCCCTGGTCCCCTCCCCCCCACTGTGCTGCCCGCCCCCCCCCCCCCTCCTGCCGGCTGCTGCAAGGGATGTGTCACATTAGAGAACCAGGAAGGGGTTGGTAAATATGTAATTTACCAGCTCCTTCCTTATCTGAATGGAGTCATAGTCAGTGACATTGTAAAAAAATAAAATAAAATGATAAATAAATAATACAATTTAAATACCAAAAAATAAAAACTACTGACACCAGTGGGTGAACTTCCGGGATCGCTAAGGTCACACTTGTGACCGGGCCCTGGCATTCCACCACCGTGGGGAGGCCCTAAGATGGCAGGAAGGGGGTCCACTGCAGAACTTGTAAAAGGGTCCCGCTGCGGGGTCGTAAAAAAGGGAGGGAGTAAAGGGCCCCAGGATCAGTGGGAAGAGCCCCAGGCTTGAAGGGAAGGGCCCCGGCCAGGGGTCTGGGGCGGCCCTTAATGGTTTCTTCCACCGGGGCCCTGAAGGTTCTTGTTACGCCTCTGACTATTATCCAGATCTCTAAAATGATAGCAAAGCCTTTTTTACTTCTATTCCAAAATCTATAAATTAGGCTACCAGTACTTTGGTAAACTTCTCTGAAAATTATAGCCACAATAAGTGCAGCACCATAATAAAACAATACAAAAAAACTTTAGTTCTTGGAGAAACTAGGAATGTTGTGCCTCCCAGATCAATTTTACAGGTACAAGGCTTGATTGTACCAAGTCACCCACAGCCTTCCACTGAGTGTTCAAACGAGTACCCACCAGTTATACCCATCAGACACTGGGAATAGCCAGAGGCAGATCATTCAGTTCTCTGTCCTTGCCCTGACCCCGGGACATATCAGTAGGATACACAAGATATGTTCTAACTCATCCTCAACCCTCTCTAAGGAGGAAGAGCAACAAGGTTTGCAGTTGATAAAAAATAATAAGAAACAGAATCTCTTGAGACAGTACAACATTGGGGGTACATTGTTGGCCAGCACTACAAAGGAAAATAATTTAGGGGTACTTATTTCAGATGAGTGCAAAATGAGAAAACAGTGTGGCTATGCAGTAAGAAAAGCAAATAAAATTCTAGGATGCATCACTAGAGGGGTCACCAGCAGGAGGAAGGAGGTTCTGATTCCCCTATATAGATCTTTTGTGAGACCTTATTTAGAATATTGTGTCCAATTCCTGAGACCTCACTTACAAAAAGATTTTAATAAAATAGAACAAGCTCAGAGACGGTTAACAAAAATGGTAAAAGGTTTGGGGGATAAAACATAGTTACATAGTTAGTCAGGTTGAAAAAAGACACAAGTCCATCTGGTTCAACCAAAAAAAAAAACACAGTAAAGAAAATCCAACCATACAATCCCATATACACAGTCCTATACCCGCAGTTGTGTAACGCTCCTGCGTTTTTGTTATAGTGAGCTGGTTTTGCAGCTGCAGAATCTCCACTCAGTAGTCATGTAGAGATGTGTTGAATTACCAGATCCAACTCTCCAGACTCATCACTGTGGACCCGCCTGCTTCAGCATACAAATACACATACACTCTATAAGATGTTCCTGGAGTGATAGGATGTATATGACAGTATAGAGGTGATGTGCTGAAGGGACAGGCGTGAGCAGTGATAGCAATGATAAGCACTTGATAGTAATGTTCAGGAGAGTGGTAGATGGTAATAGGTAGAATGCAGATAGGTTAGTAATCATGTATAGTAACAGGTGGTAAGGACAGCAGATGACATATACAGGAGAGACTAACCCAGTGCAAGGATAGATGGTAGTAGACTCAAGAGCTAGCAATCTATGTAACAGTGTAGATGATAGGATTAGTAATACATAGATAGTAACAGTCCTTAATGTGCAGAAGTAGATAGTGTAAGTTTGTTATGAAGGAATCCCCTGTGGGGTACTTATCACTAGTGAGGTTAGTAAGTAGAAGGGTCCGGTAGTAAGGGAGTGATCCGGTAGCGAGATACGGGATCAGTAGCGAGGTTCCGGTCTGTTCCAGGTAAAGAGAATAGCTGGAGGCTCCGGCAGCATAAGACAAGGCTGTTAAGCATGCGGTTTGAACGAACAACCTGTGAGAGAAAGCCGGCGATTGAAATAGCCGCTCAGTGATGATGTCATGCGGCTTAAAGGTATATGCGTTCCACCTAACTGAAAAGGTGGGACGCAATATGCAATGAAAAATGGGCAATAAGGGTACCAAAGGTACCAGAATCTTACAGTACCCCCCCCCCCCTTAAGGCCGGCTCCAGAAGGCCTATAGCACTGGTTTCTCCGGGTATTTAGAGTGAAACCTTCGTATAAGCCTGGGTGCGTGAACATCAGAAGTATCCAACCAGGTGTCGTCTTGGGGTCCATAGTTCTTCCATCTTATGAGATATTGGAGTTTTCCTCTGTGGATACGAGAATCCAAAATCTCCCTAATCTCAAATTCTTCTCCGCCTTCAACTTGTACTGGAGGTGGAGGCAAGATGGTAAGCCTTATTCCTTGGTTAGGAACATGTGGTTTCAGTAGCGACACATGAAAGATGGGATGTATTCTGAGATCTGCCGGTAAAGTGAGTTGCACTGCAGCTTTTCCAATGAGTTTCTTAATTGGGAAGGGTCCCAGAAATAAAGGTCCAAGCTTTTTGCTAGGGATCTTTACCCTCAAATTTTTCGTCGACAGCCAAACGAGGTCCCCAATAGCATATTGAGGAGAGGGTTTCCTACGAAGGTCGTAGTACCTTTTTTGTTGACTATGAGCGTGTGAGATGGTGGTATTAAGTAAACCCAGAGAGTCTTTTATTTGGGTAAGATAATCCGAGGCTACTGGGTTACTTGATGGTAGGATGCGTGGTGGAAGAAGTGTGGGATGAAACCCATAGTTTAAGTAGAACGGACTTTGCTTGGTAGTGCTGTGGGTTGCGTTGTTATAAGCAAATTCCGCCAGAGGGAGGAGGTCCACCCAATCATCCTGTAGGTATGAGGTGTAGCAACGTAGATATTGTTCAATGCACTGGTTGACTCTTTCAGTCTGTCCGTTGGTTTGAGGGTGGTAAGGAGAAGTGAGCTTTCGCTCAATCCGTAGTATATGACATAGAGCTTGCCAAAACTTGGAGATGAACTGTGAACCACGGTCGGATAAAAGAGTCTTTGGAATTCCGTGTAACTTGAACACATGTTTCATTAGTAATTCCGCTGTTTGCTTAGATGAAGGTAGTCTGCGAATAGAAATGAAATGTGCCATCTTTGTCAGATGGTCCACTGACACTAGAATGGTATTAAATCCTTTGGAAGGTGGTAGTTCTACTATAAAGTCTAAGGACACAACTTCCCATGGAACCTGGGGTATTGGTAGACTGCAAAGTAGACCAGATGGTTTTGTAGTGTCAATTTTGGACCTTGCACAGATGTCACATGAAGAAACAAATTTTTGTACAGATGTCTTCATATCAGGCCACCAAAACTGCCTGGTAAGCAAATTAAGGGTTTTAGTCATACCCATATGTCCTGCCATAGGCACATCATGTGACAATTCCAAGATCTTGGTGCGCATAGTGGGGGGTATGTAGAGTTTGTCGTTGTAGTAGAGGAAGCCTTCTGCATCAGTACTTAGTTGTGGTGGAGGTGAATCCAGTCCTATACTGTGCAAAATCTCTTCCTTCAGGGAACGAACAACACCAATAATACGTTCATAGGGTATTATAGGAATAGAAGGGATTTCGGCGCAGTTATCTTCGGTTAATCGTGATAGCGCATCCGCTTTTTTATTTTTGTCTGCAGGCGTGTAGGTCACTAGGAAGTTGAATCTTAGGAAGAATAATGACCATCGTACCTGCCGGTGGGAAAGAGTTTTGTTAGTCTGAAGGTATTGAAGATTTTTATGATCTGTATATATGAGTATTGGTAATCGGGTACCTTCAAGTAGATGTCGCCAATTCTCTAGTGCCAGTTTTATGGCAAGCAACTCTTTTTCACCCACTGGGTAATTCACCTCTGGGCTGCTTAGTGATTTAGAGAAGAAAGCAACTGGGTGGAGTGGTGAAGTATTTGTTGGTCGTTGGGAGAGAACTGCTCCTACTGCCATGTTTGACGCATCTACCTCCAGGATATATTGGAGGGATGGGTCTGGATGGCGTAGTATGGGAGCAGAAGTAAAGCTTGATTTTAACAAGCGGAAAGCTCCATTTGCTTCTTCTGACCATTTGAATGGTTTCTTTATACTTGTAAGTTGTGTGAGAGGTCTCACAATAGCAGAGAAGTTCTTAATGAACTTCCTATAGAAGTTTGAAAATCCGAGGAATCGCTGTAATGCCTTACGAGTTGTTGGTATGGGCCAATCCAGAATACACGATATCTTGCTCATATCCATCTTGATTCCGGTTTTAGATATGATGTATCCTAGGAATAATATTTCTTCTTTATGAAATAGGCATTTTTTTAATTTCACGTATAGATTGTGTGCGAGTAATCTGGATAACACAAGTCTTACATGTTTTATATGTTCAGACAAAGATCGAGAATAGATAAGTAAATCGTCCAGATATACTACGACACAGACATCAAGTAAGTCTCTGAAGATGTCATTTATGAATCGTTGGAAAGCTGCGGGAGCATTACACAACCCGAAAGGCATCACAAGATATTCGAATAATCCGTATCTGGTTCTGAATGCTGTCTTCCACTCATCTCCGTCACGGATTCGGATTAGGTTGTATGCCCCTTTTAGGTCCAATTTAGAAAAGTAGGTAGCCCCACGCACTTGTTCAATGAGTTCAGGGATGAGCGGTAAAGGATAGCGATCCTTTATCGTAATGGTATTTAATTGCCTATAGTCAATAATAGGCCTAAGACTTGAATCCTTATTGCGGACAAAGAAAAGTCCTGCAGCTGTGGAAGAAGTAGAGGGTCTGATGAACCCTTTCGCCAAATTCTCATCCAAGTATTCCTTGAGATGAGAAAGTTCATCCTGTGAAAGAGGATAAACATGACCGAAAGGCAATTTGCTATTAGGGAGTAGATCGATAGAACAATCATAGTCCCTATGGGGAGGCAACACTTGAGCATTTTTCTCAAGGAAGACTTCGGTCAGATCCTGGTAGCATAGTGGTGTAATCTCATCTGACACCACAGACAGGATCTTTCCATAAGATGGGAGGTTACACGTGATCTCGCAATAGTGAGAAGGGAAGGTTAGAGCCCGTGTTTTCCAATCTATGGTTGGTTGATTTATGTGTAACCAGGGGAGTCCCAAAATAATGGGAAAATGTGGTGAAGGTAGTACATCAAAAGTGGTGGTCTCCATATGGGACTCATTAGCAGTGACAAGGAGTGCTTGTGTCTGATTGGTGATTGGACCAGAAGATAACGGAATATCGTTAATGAAACTAACAGAGACAGGTTTAGGTTTTTAAATAATAGGTATTTTATTTAAAGTAACAAAACGTGTATCGATATAGTTCCCACAAGATCCTGTGTCGATCATAGCCTTGGTGGTGATCCTAGTTTGGTCCCACTGTAATGTCAAATGAATAAAGAGATAGGGATTAGAAAAGGAAGTCGTTAATCCCCCTAGCAAGACATGTGAACACTCACCCTCTTTTTTGCGGACAAGGGGACAGACGCTTATCAAATGATCCGGGGAGGCGCAGTATATGCAGAGATTTCTGGATCTTCTCCTGGCTCGTTCAGTAGTCGATAAAGGTGGGCGTATGGTTCCTACCTCCATAGGAGTAGGGTCAACGGCCGATTCCCGAGAAGGACTGGACGATGGCATTCCCATCTTCTCAGCCTTTCTTTCTCGCAATCGCCTGTCAATGTTGATACTGAGTTGTATTAAGGCATCCAAAGTGCCAGGTAAATCCGCTCGGGCGAGCTCGTCTTTAACGGCTTCTGACAACCCAAGTCTGAACTGAGTTCGCAGAGATGTATCATTCCACCCTGAATCAAGGGTCCATCTTTTGAACTCTGCTACAAAGTCTTCAACAGGTCTCCTTCCTTGTTTTAAAGCCCTTAATTGGATATCAGCAGTACTCTGCCTATTGGGGTCTTCATATAAGCTAGCGAGTTCCGCTGGGAATAAAGGATAGGAGTTGAGAAGAGGATCATCTTTCTCAAAGAGAGAGTCTGCCCAGGCCCGGGGATCACCCGTCAAATATGAAATAGTGGTACAGACTTTAATTTGATCAGTAGGGTAAGTACGAGGTTTTAGCAAAAAAAGCAATTGACATGCGTTTTTGAATTCACAAAATTTTTTCCGATCACCTGTAAACACTAGAGGAGGGTTTATTTTAGGTTCAGGGGGCTGAGCAGCAGTAAACTGTGAAAGACGGGCTATCTGCTGTCTCAGAGTCTGATTTTCATCTTTGACTTCAGTAAGAGCAAGTTTTAATGCATTTACTTTTTGTGTTAATTGTATCACTTGAGTGGGTAATTCTGCTGAATCCATTTTTTGGGTTCGTTCAATCTGTAATGCTCCTGCGTTTTTGTTATAGTGAGCTGGATTTGCAGCTGCAGAATCTCCACTCAGTAGTCATGTAGAGATGTGTTGAATTACCAGATCCAACTCTCCAGACTCATCACTGTGGACCCGCCTGCTTCAGCATACAAATACACATACACTCTATAAGATGTTCCTGGAGTGATAGGATGTATATGACAGTATAGAGGTGATGTGCTGAAGGGACAGGCGTGAGCAGTGATAGCAATGATAAGCACTTGATAGTAATGTTCAGGAGAGTGGTAGATGGTAATAGGTAGAATGCAGATAGGTTAGTAATCATGTATAGTAACAGGTGGTAAGGACAGCAGATGACATATACAGGAGAGACTAACCCAGTGCAAGGATAGATGGTAGTAGACTCAAGAGCTAGCAATCTATGTAACAGTGTAGATGATAGGATTAGTAATACATAGATAGTAACAGTCCTTAATGTGCAGAAGTAGATAGTGTAAGTTTGTTATGAAGGAATCCCCTGTGGGGTACTTATCACTAGTGAGGTTAGTAAGTAGAAGGGTCCGGTAGTAAGGGAGTGATCCGGTAGCGAGATACGGGATCAGTAGCGAGGTTCCGGTCTGTTCCAGGTAAAGAGAATAGCTGGAGGCTCCGGCAGCATAAGACAAGGCTGTTAAGCATGCGGTTTGAACGAACAACCTGTGAGAGAAAGCCGGCGATTGAAATAGCCTCTCAGAGCGGCGCTCAGTGATGATGTCATGCGGCTTAAAGGTATATGCGTTCCACCTAACTGAAAAGGTGGGACGCAATATGCAATGAAAAATGGGCAATAAGGGTACCAAAGGTACCAGAATCTTACAAGTTGATCCAGAGGAAGGCGAAAAAACCCCAGCAAAGCATGATCCAATTTGCTACAGCAGGGGAAAAAAAATCCTACCTGATCCCCCAAGAGGCAATCGGATATATTCCCTGGATCAACTTTACCTTAACCCATTTATAGTACCCATTTATATTATGTACGCCTAGGAAAGAATCCAGGTCTTTTTTAAAGAAATCTAGTGAGCTAGCCAGAACCACCTCCCTCTAGAGGGAGTCTATTCCACATTTTCACAGCTCTTACGGTGAAGAAACCTTTCCGTATTTGGAGACGAAATCTGTTTTCCTCTAGACTTAAAGAGTGCCAACTTGCCCTCTGTGTTGACCTTAAAGTGAACAACTCAACACCAGGTTCACTATATGGACCCCTTTTGTATTTATACATGTTCATCATACCCCCCTTAATCTCCTCTTCTCAAGAGAGAATAAATTCAGTTCCTCTAATCTTTTCTCATAGCTGAGTTCCTCCATTCCTCTTATCAGTTTGGTTGCCCTTCTCTGCACTTTCTCCAGTTCCCCGATATCCTTTTTAAGAACTGGTCCCCAAAACTGAACTGCATATTCCAGATAAGGACGTACTAATGATTTGTACAGGGGCAAAATAATATCTCTCTCTCTGGAGTCCATGCCTCTGTTAACATATCAAGAGACATTTCAGGAACTTAATATGTACAGTCTGGAGGAAAAAAAGAAAAAGGGAGGCATAAATGAAACCTTTAAATACATCGGGGGGGGGGGGGATAAGTGGGAGGGTGATAAGTAGGAGGGCAGTTTTTTAATATGAAACCAGGATCAAATAGACAGGACATGACCCCAAACTAACCAGAGGAAAGTTCAAAACTAATCTTATAAAGTATTATTTTACTGAAAGGGTAGTGGATTCTTGGAATAAACTTCCAGCAGAGGTATTCAGCTAGTCAACAGTAAATGGCTTCAAACATGCTTGGGACAAACACAAATCTATACCCCTCCACTCACAAAGGTTAGGTGTGTGCAACGTTAGCAATGCAAATTAAAAAAAAAAAAAAAAACAGCTGTTTGGGTCTGGTATGGATCTCGAGAGGGTACCCCATATCAAAATTTTCTTTTAAAAACACCATGCCCCCCCCCCCAGACCATACCAGATCCTTCAGTCGAGTATGGATTTTGAGGGGAAACCCCAAGCCAAAATTTTCTTATAAAAATGCCATGGGGCTCCGCCCCCCCCCCCAAAAATCCATACCAGACCCTTATCCGAGCATGCAGCCTGGCAGGTCAGGAAAGGAGGGAGCAAGTGAGCGCCCTCCCCCTCCTGAACCATACCAGGCCACATGCCCTCAACATTGGGGTGGGTGCTTTCCCCCCCCACCCCTAAGGCACCTTAGAGACAAGAGCCTCTTCCCCACAACCCTGGACGGTGGTTGTAGGGGTTTGTGGGCAGGGGGGTTTAATAGAATTTGTAAAGCTCCCTTTCAGAAAGTGGGCCCCCCACACCCCCCCCCATGTGAGTGAGTATGGGTTACATTGTAAACCTACCCATTCACCCCCAAAAAAGCAGTGTAGTGTAAAAAAAAGCAGTTTTGACAAGTCCTTTACTAAAAATAAATAATGTCCAATGTGGTAACTCCAACAATAATCATGATGTGACACCAGTGAGAACCGGGCCTTATGCTCATTACATTCCCTCTATTTTCTATCCAGTTACACTTTTCTCATCTCCTGTATGAGATTTTGTATGCTTATAGGGAGAGTTATTGAGACATAGAGATAGAAACCACAAGCCATTAGTACATCACACTTTGGTTCCTAAGGTATTCAATCTCCTCATACCAGAAACCAACAAACACTGTAAACCCGACTTCCCACTCTCAGTATTATTTAGCATTTGCAAGAGGAAATGCGGAGCCTCCCGTGTCTTCACTTGGCACCACGTGTCTTATACATAATTACAACTCTCTTATAATGATTACACAATGATTACGGTGATAGTGATGAGGATGGCGGAAGCTCGGAGTCCCCCATGTAGCGAATGCCTCCTCCTCCTCAGGCTGTGACTTCATTCTCAACCCCAGAGCTCCAGAGCCAGCCCAGCCCCACCCCAAGGGGCTCAGAGCACGGATTGGATTACAGGCTGTCCATTAACTGGAGTATTTCGGTCTGAGGTTGCTCTGAAACATTTAGAAGCAATAACCTGATGTTGGAGGTGGAGGAGAGTTATTTGAGATTTGTCCAAAGCCCTGATACATCACCTTTTGGTGAGTTTAAATGCTGAAGGGGAGAGGAAAATCACGAGGTGTGATGAAAGAATCACTTATTATACTATCCCCAACGGAGTCACTTACATTCACATGGTGGACTGATATTTATATTTATTATAAATATATTAGATGCAGGGTGTATAGCGCTACTACTGTGGTGATAAACTGTGGACTTTTTATGGACTGCAATTTTTACTACATGCAATGATTCGTCTTCGTCTCATGGGAACATACCACAGGAAGGCCCAATACTTTGACACCACAGGTCCTATACGTATCCTAGGCATAGAATGCATGAAGGTAAAAAACCTTCAGCTTTTAGAACCACTTTAAACCTAACCCTTACCTTTGACAGTTTTTTTTTTTAGAAAGCTGCCACAGCCTAAATAGAAAATACTGTCCTCTGTCAACATGCTGCAGAATAGGACTTGCTCTTTGTGTTAACAGTGGCGACTCTAGGAACAATATTTAGGGGGGCACAAAGGATACCACAGTAAAAACTAGGGGGGCACTCATAATTTTCACCACTAAATCATACCACTGAAAAAAACAAAATAGTATATATAAATAAGGTTACAAAATACGAGAGTAATGCAGTATGCAATGATACCTTTTTATTGTACTAACCGAACACTTTAAAGGCAAGCTTTCATAAGTTTTCCATTTTTCCTCAGGTATTGCTTCAGACCTGAGAAAGAGGAAAACTCTCAAAAGCTTTTGTTTATAGTTTAAAGCAATTTCAGCAAACAGTTTTTACGCAGTAATAGCCTCTAGTATTGGTGCCAGTTTATGCAGTAGTAGTCCCTAGCATTGGTGCCAGTTTACGCAGTAATAACCCCTAGTATTGGTGCCAGTTTACACAATAAAAGCCCCTAGGATTGGTTCCAAATTACACAATAGAAGCCCCCAGTATTGGTGCCTGTTTATGCAGTAATAGCCCCTAGTATTGGTGCCAGTTTATGCAGTAATAGCCCCTAGTATTTGTTCCAGTTTACGCAGTAATAACCCCTAGTATTTGTTCCAGTTTACGCAGTAATAAACCCTAGTATCGGTGACAGTTTATGCAGTAATAGCCCCTAGTAGTGGTGCCAGTCTACGCAGTAATAGCCCCTAGAATTTGTGCCAGTTGACACAGTAATAGTCCCTAGTATTGGTGCCAGTTTACGCAGTAATAGCCCCTAGTATTGGTGTAATTTTACGCAGTAATAACCCCCAGTATTGGTGCCATTTTACGCAGTAATAAAGCCTAGTATTGGTGCAAGTTTAAGCAGTAATAAAGCCTAGTATCGGTGCCAGTTTCCTCAGTAATAACCTCTAGTATTGGTGCCAGTTTATGCAGTAATAACCCCTAGCATTAGTGCCAGTTTATGCAGTAAATAAGCCTAGTATTGGTGCCAGATTACGCAGTATTAAAGAGGAAGTTAACCCTCCTCTGTAACTTGTACCTATAGGTAAGCCTTTGATAAGGCTTACCTATAGGTACTGTAAATATCTCCTAAACATGTACCGGTTAGGAGATATTTACCTTACATGCAGCCAGTGACGTCACTGGCGCATGCGCTCTGAAGGAACGGCCGCTCGTGCCGTTCCTTCAGAGCTCCGTGCCGTGACCGTTGGCTCCCGCGTGCGTGCCGCGATCCCGGAAGATGGGCGACTGGACATGTTGCCCATCATACAGGTAAGCGGACGGCACGGCGGGGGCTCATTCTAAGGTAAGTATTTCATAATGAGCTAGTATGCGATGCATACTAGCTCATTATGTGTTTCTAATGCAGGTTGCAAAATAAATATATAAAAATATATCAAATTCTTATATATATGTGTCCAATAAAGTGCATGGTGATAAATATAAATAAAAACCAGCGATATGATGCAAGAAATTGGATCAAACAGTCCTTAGGTATTGTGTCCAAATAAAGTGCTGAGGTGCAAAAACCGATCGATCAAAGCTGTGCTCAAGTGAGTGACCAGACCCTCTAGGTTCCCTACTCACCACAGATAAAAGCCTCAGACACTTTATTGAATCTTATATAGTGTAACGCCGAGTGCTCCGGGTTCCGTGGCTTCCCCGGAGCACTCAAGGCGTCCTGCGGGCTGCAGCGCTCCGGTCGGCCTCCCCGACCATGAGCGCTGTTCCCCCGCATTAGTGGAACTCACCCGCCGGGTCCTCTCTGCTCCCGGCGCACGCCGGGTTCCTTCCTCCTCTCGGCGCGCGCGGCCCCGCTCCCTAGGGCGCGCACGCGCCGCAGCATGTAAATTTAAAGGGCCAGTGCACCACTAATTGGTGCCTGGTCCAATCAGCCCAAATTCAATAAAAACCCACTTCCCCTTCCTGTCCTTGCCGGATCTTGTTGCCTTTGGTACCTTGAGAAAGCTTTTGGTGTATCGTTCCCTGCCTGTGTATCTGACCTTCTGCTGTTGCCCCTGACTACGAACCTTGCCGCCTGCCTTGACCCTTTGCTCCGTCTGACCTTGCCTTTGCCTTGTCCTTCTGTACCGCGCCTGAATCAGCTGTCTTTGAGGTTGAGCCGTTACCGGAGGATACGACCTGGTTGCTACCGCCGCAGCAAGTCCATCCCGCCTTGCGGCGGGCTCTGGTGAAAACCGGTAGTAACTTAGAACCGGTCCCCTGGTACGGTCCACGCCAATCCCTCACTGACACAGAGGATCCACCTCCAGTGCCATCACCTGCCGCCAGTCCGGACCCTGACAGTAGATCCGGCCATGGATCCCGCTGATGTGCCGCTGCCTAGTCTCGCTGACCTCACTACCGTGGTTGCCCAGCAGTCCCAGCAGATTGCCCAACAAGGACAACAACTGGCACAGTTGACCGCCATGCTGCAACCGCTTCTTCCCGCACCGCAGCAGCCGCTTGCTTCTGCTTCTGCTTCTGCTTCCGCTCCACCTCCGCAGCCGGTGGCCGCCACCTCCGCTAGAATCCCTTTGTCTCTCCCGGACAAGTTTGATGGGGATTCTAAGATGTGCTGGGGATTCTTGTCCCAATGTTCCCTACACCTGGAGATGTTGGCCGACCAGTTTCCTACGGAACGATCTAAGGTGGCCTTCATGGTCAGCTTATTGTCTGGGAAGGCCTTGGCCTGGGCCACGCCACTTTGGGACAGCAATGATCCTGCCACTGCCTCCGTCCAGTCTTTCGTCTCTGAAGTCCGCAGTGTCTTCGAGGAACCTGCCCGTGCCTCGTCAGCAGAAACGGCCTTGCTAAACCTCGTCCAAGGAGACGCTACAGTAGGCGAATATGCTATACAATTTCGCACACTGGCCTCCGAACTGACTTGGAACAACGACGCCCTCTGCGCAACTTTTAAAAAAGGTTTATCCAGCCATATCAAGGATGCTCTAGCCGCACGGGAAATACCTGACTCCCTGACGGAACTCATCCAGTTGGCTACTCGCATAGATATGCGCTTCCTTGAAAGACGCCAGGAACTTCGCCAAGAAAAGAATCTTGTTCGCAACAGGCGTTATCCACGCCTGGCACCTCTCTTCCAGCAACCATTGCAACCGGTTGCTGGGCCTCCCGCCGAGGAGGCCATGCAAGTGGATCGGGCTCGCCTGACCCAGCAAGAAAGGTCTCGCCGGAGGAATGAGAATTTATGTTTATATTGTGGGAGTTCTTCTTAAAGGACTGTCCAGTTCGTCCACAGCGTCAGGTAAACGCTCGCACCTAGTGAACGTAGGAGAGGCGTCGCTGGGTGTAGAGTCTTCCTCTCCACGTTTGATGGTTCCAGTACGGATTTCTTCTACCGCTAAAGTCTTCTTCCCTGCACCTAGTTTTTGGACAGGGTCTTCAAATGGACCCTGACAAACTCTCTGCAGTCTTGGATTGGCCACGCCCCTCAGGCCTTCGCTCTATTCAGCGCTTCCTGGGATTCGCCAATTATTACCGTCAGTTTGTTCCCCATTTCTCCACTATCGTGTCGCCTATTGTGGCCCTAACCAAGAAAGAAGCGAATCCGAAATCCTGGCCTCCCCAAGCTGAAGAAGCCTTTACTCGTCTTAAAGCCGCCTTCGCCTCCGCTCCAGTCTTGAATAGGCCTGATCCGCTGAAACCATTCTTTCTGGAGGTAGATGCCTCCTCTGTTGGAGCCGGAGCGGTTCTTCTTCAAAAATCTGCTAAAGGGAAAAACGTCACCTGCGGTTTCTTCTCAAAAACTTTTTCTCCCCCTGAAAAGAACTACGCCATCGGAGATCGTGAACTTCTAGCCATTAAATTGGCACTGGAAGAATGGAGACACCTTCTGGAAGGATCCCCTCATCCGATCACCATCTATACTGACCACAAAAATCTCTCGTACCTTCAGTCTGCCCAGCACCTTAATCCACGCCAGGCCAGGTGGTCATTGTTCTTTGCCCGATTCACCTTCCAAATCCATTTTCGTCCTGCTGATAAAAACATTAGGGCGGATGCCCTATCACGCTCCACCGTTGCCTCCGAGGATGAAACCGTTCCTCAACACATCATTCCTCCTGAGTGTCTAATTTCAACTGCCCCTGCTTCACTGGTACCAGTTCCTCCAGGGAAAACATTTGTTCCTCCACGTCTTCGCCTGCGGACTCTCAAATGGGGTCACTCCTCTCACCTGGCGGGTCATGCTGGAATTAAAAAGACAACTCAACTAATTGCCAGACACTATTGGTGGCCTTCCTTTGAGAAAGATGTGACGGAGTTCGTTCGGGCCTGTACTGTCTGCGCACGTGATAAAACTCCCCGCCAGAAGCCTGCAGGTCTTCTTCTCCCTCTGCCAGTGCCTGAACAGCCTTGGTCCCACATAGCAATGGACTTCGTCACGGATCTTCCTGTATCCCATGGCAACACAGTCATATGGGTGGTTGTCGACAGGTTCTCTAAAATGGCACATTTTATTCCGCTCCCTGGCCTCCCTTCTGCGCCACAGCTGGCAAAGCAATTCTTTTTACACATTTTTCGTCTCCATGGTCTTCCAACACACATCGTCTCCGATAGTGGCGTTCAGTTTATCTCAAAGTTTTGGAGAGCTCTCTGCACCCAATTGAAGATCAAATTGAACTTCTCCTCTGCCTACCACCCTCAGTCCAATGGACAAGTGGAGAGGGTTAACCAGATCCTTGGTGACTACCTGCGACATTTCGTCTCCTCCCGTCAGGATGATTGGGTCGACTTGTTGCCCTGGGCCGAATTTTCTTACAACTTTAGAGACTCTGAGTCATCCACCAAATCCCCGTTTTTTGTGGTGTACGGCCGTCACCCGCTTCCCCCCCTCCCCATTCCCACTTCTTCTGGAGTTCCTGCCGTTGATGACTTGACCCTGGACTTCTGCTCCATCTGGAAAGAGACTCAAAAGTCGCTCACCCTCGCCTCTTCTCGCATGAAGAGACATGCAGATAGGAAAAGAAGAACTCCTCCTGTCTTTTCTCCTGGGGACAGAGTGTGGCTCTCTGCCAAATACATCCGGTTTCGGGTCCCCAGCTACAAACTGGGTCCACGTTATCTTGGGCCTTTTAAAATCAAAAGCCAAATTAATGCTGTCTCTTACAAACTCCATCTTCCTCCTTCTCTCCGTATTCACAACTCCTTTCATGTATCCCTCCTCAAACCCCTCATTCTTAACTGATTTTCCCCCAAGGTCATCGTTCCTGCTCCTGTCTCTGGGTCCTCTGACGTCTTCTCAGTAAAAGAGATCCTCGCCTCCAAGGTCGTCAGAGGTAAAACGTTTTTTTTGGTTGACTGGGAGAATTGTGGTCCTGAGGAGAGGTCGTGGGAGCCCGAGTCCAATATCCTTGACAAGGACCTCATCCACAGGTACCTGGGCTCCAAAAAGAGGGGGAGACCTAAGGGGGGGGGGTACTGTAACGCCGAGTGCTCCGGGTTCCGTGGCTTCCCCGGAGCACTCAAGGCGTCCTGCGGGCTGCAGCGCTCCGGTCGGCGTCCCCGACCATGAGCGCTGTTCCCCCCGCATTAGTGGAACTCACCCGCCGGGTCCTCTCTGCTCCCGGCGCACGCCGGGTTCCTTCCTCCTCTCGGCGCGTGGCCCCGCTCCCTAGGGCGCGCGCGCGCCGCAGCATGTAAATTTAAAGGGCCAGTGCACCACTAATTGGTGCCTGGTCCAATCAGCCCAAATTCAATAAAAACCCACTTTCCCTTCCTGTCCTTGCCGGATCTTGTTGCCTTTGGTACCTTGAGAAAGCTTTTGGTGTATCGTTCCCTGCCTGTGTATCTGACCTTCTGCTGTTGCCCCTGACTACGAACCTTGCCGTCTGCCTTGACCCTTTGCTCCGTCTGACCTTGCCTTTGCCTTGTCCTTCTGTACCGCGCCTGAATCAGCTGTCTTTGAGGTTGAGCCGTTACCGGAGGATACGACCTGGTTGCTACCGCCGCAGCAAGTCCATCCCGCCTTGCGGCGGGCTCTGGTGAAAACCGGTAGTAACTTAGAACCGGTCCCCTGGTACGGTCCACGCCAATCCCTCACTGACACAGAGGATCCACCTCCAGTGCCATCACCTGCCGCCAGTCCGGACCCTGACATATAGTTTTGGCAGCCCAGCTTATGATGAGAATAATTCCAGGATAAAGGATAACTTGTATGGGATCGCTCCAATAGGTCTCAGTTGTTTCCCAAATGAAAGAAAAAAAGGGGGGACCAATAGTGTAGTATGTTTTTCAATCATTTATTCCCCCAATGCATAAAAACATACTTACAGTGTTGCAAGTAAAAGATCGCTTTGAATACAGATAACAGACATAAGGAACGCCGCTGTCGGCGTGCGTTCCACTGGGATCCAGGAAGCAAAACCGGAAGTGACGATGCGTTCCAACGTGCCGGAAATTACGTCAACGCGTTTCACCCGCAAAGTGGGCGTTTTCAAAGACATCATTTTCGGTCGGCATCGTTCTATTTATATCTAGCTCGGACGATCGTAATATCCGGTGCTGTACTTATCAAATGGCTTATATTTACTACATATAATGAATCAATCTACTGTAGGCATTTAAATCATAGGTATATTTGCCTATATCCAAAAAAAGGAGCAAGTAGGCGGGGCACTATGAGGGACTATAAACACCTGCTCAACCGGCGCTAAAAAACAAGTACCTTAAAATCTATTATATAAAAGATATATGAATGTTTGATACAAACAATATATCTAACAAAGCTGCTGCTATAAATGAAATGACATACAATAAAGGTGCATATATAATAATCTCACAAACAGGATATACTACAACACACTAGCAGCGCTAAGAGCATAAAAAATATATATATAAATGCAGTCCACTGGGATAAAGTCCATGTGCTCATATGATCATGCAGTGTGCCCAGAATATTCTCTCCTGACAATCCAAGGTCGTGAGTATGTTGGTGAATACACCGGACCCTCCACCTCACCAATGTGCTCCCCCAAATCAGAAACACTCACCAGAAGTCTGGTCAACAAGCGCCTGTAACATCAGCCTATCACAGGCTTAGAAACGATCTCCTCAGGAATTAACCAGGAGCGCCGGCACTTGAACCGTCTGAATCAGATCAATTCTTGTGGTATACCCACAGAAGGTTCCAATCAAACAGGGGTGGTACATGTGGAGATAATAACTCACATAGGGCAATATTGCATGGCTAAAACACCGCTTTATTATCAAAAGAATACCCCCAGTAGCTGATGCACTTACAAATTAACAGAACAAAGCAAGCTTGTCATAAAAGATGAGGCATAACCTGCGTGCAGAGGCCGGTCCCGGTAGTAGCAGTTCGCCGCTGGTACCAAGCGATGGCGAGCCTCGGGTGCAGCATCGGACGCCGGTCTGCCTCACGCGGTCACGAGGCAGACCGGCGTCCGATGCTGCACCCGAGGCTCGCCATCGCTTGGTACCAGCGGCGAACTGCTACTACCGGGACCGGCCTCTGCACGCAGGTTATGCCTCATCTTTTATGACAAGCTTGCTTTGTTCTGTTAATTTGTAAGTGCATCAGCTACTGGGGGTATTCTTTTGATAATAAAGCGGTGTTTTAGCCATGCAATATTGCCCTATGTGAGTTATTATCTCCACATGTACCACCCCTGTTTGATTGGAACCTTCTGTGGGTATACCACAAGAATTGATCTGATTGAGACGGTTCAAGTGCCGGCGCTCCTGGTTAATTCCTGAGGAGATCGTTTCTAAGCCTGTGATAGGCTGATGTTACAGGCGCTTGTTGACCAGACTTCTGGTGAGTGTTTCTGATTTGGGGGAGCACATTGGTGAGGTGGAGGGTCCGGTGTATTCACCAACATACTCACGACCTTGGATTGTCAGGAGAGAATATTCTGGGCACACTGCATGATCATATGAGCACATGGACTTTATCCCAGTGGACTGCATTTATATATATATTTTTTATGCTCTTAGCGCTGCTAGTGTGTTGTAGTATATCCTGTTTGTGAGATTATTATATATGCACCTTTATTGTATATTTGCCTATATACTAGTGGATTTTCTAAAGAATTATGCAAATTCGCATAATCCCTCGGTGTTGCTTCCTGTTTACAAAAAACTTTATTCATCTCCTACACATATGTTGGTCTCAGTTATTATATTATGTTTAACATATTATGAGACCTATTTCCTTACACATGCATATCAATTATAACAATATTAGAGTACTTTGATAAATATAAATATTCAAGTATGAATTCAATGTGGATATAACCGATATATTTATATCCACATTGAATTCATACTTGAATATTTATATTTATCAAAGTACTCTAATATTGTTATAATTGATATGCATGTGTAAGGAAATAGGTCTCATAATATGTTAAACATAATATAATAACTGAGACCAACATATGTGTAGGAAATGAATAAAGTTTTTTGTAAACAGGAAGCAACACCGAGGGATTATGCGAATTTGCATAATTCTTTAGAAAATCCACTAGTATATAGGCAAATATACCTATGATTTAAATGCCTACAGTAGATTGATTCATTATATGTAGTAAATATAAGCCATTTGATAAGTACAGCACCGGAAATAAGTATAGCACCGGATATTACGATCGTCCGAGCTAGATATAAATAGAACGATGCCGACTGGAAATGATGTCTTTGAAAATGCCCACTTTGCGGGTGAAATGCGTTGACGTAATTTCCGGCACGTTGGAACGCATCGTCACTTCCGGTTTTGCTTCCTGGATCCCAGTGGAACGCACGCCGACAGCGGCGTTCCTTATGTCTGTTATCTGTATTCAAAGCGACCTTTTACTTGCAACACTGTAAGTATGTTTTCATGCATTGGGGGAATAAATGATTGAAAAACATACTACACTATTGGTCCCCCCTTTTTTTCTTTCATTTGGGAAACAACTGAGACGTATTGGAGCGATCCCATACAAGTTATCCTTTATCCTGGAATTATTCTCATCATAAGCTGGGCTGCCAAAACTATATAAGATTCAATCAAGCGTCTGAGGCTTTTATCTGTGGTGAGTAGGGAACCTAGAGGGTCTGGTCACTCACTTGAGCACAGCTTTGATCGATCGGTTTTTGCACCTCAGCACTTTATTTGGACACAATACCTAAGGACTGTTTGATCCAATTTCTTGCATCATATCGCTGGTTTTTATTTATATTTATCACCTTGCACTTTATTGGACACATATATATAAGAATTTGATATATTTTATATATTTATTTTGCAAAACATGTATGTTATATTTACTCACCAGTATTTGTTATACATATTTATATGATATACTAGCGCTGTTTTAATTTCACTTCACTCTTGTTTCTAAGATTTACTTAGATGTACAGCAGCTGTATTAATTTATTTTTACACCAAGATTAAGTTATTGTAGCACTAGCAGCACGGGTTTTAATTTTATTCATTTCACAATAGTGAGACCTGCCAACCACAGTGATGAATGTGTTAAGACCAGTGGCGGTGCTCTGAACATTTTTGTCAACTTCATGTGAGATGTACAGATGCGACAGCATAGTGCACCTTTCCATCCAGGACTCCTTCCCTCCGCCACACACAGTGATGAAACTAAGGGAGAAGGCTGCTACTTCGCATCTCTCCATCCGGGACTCATGCCCCTATAGCAGGGGTGCCCAGAATTTTAAGGAGCGAGGGCCACTTTAGCGACTTGGTAACTGGGCGCTGGCCACAATGAGCGGAGCGGGCAGATGATAGGTTCGTGTCTAAGTGTCTACTCAGCATATACAGAGCAGACACGGACACAGCCCACTATACTCTATGGGCCCTTCGATCTGCCAGAAAGAAGGGAACGGACCCCTTTGCGTTTTTTTAAGTGGATCGGATTGAAGATAGACGGGTGTAAATGGACACAAGTCCGTTTACATCTTCCACTCTAAAGAGGTGAATGGAGGGTCCGATTGAATCCACCTTAAAAACAGACAGGTGGACCCGATTGGACCAATCGTGTGAAAGGGGCCTAAGGCTTCCTCAGGAGATTCCTGCAGGTATCGCTGGCTTCTCCTGTCCCCCAGGCGGGTATGGCTGGTGGCTACTGGTGGCTGTCCTCCAGGGCTGATACTGTTGGTGGGTACTGCTGGCTGGTACTGTTGGCAGGTACTGCTAGCTGGTACTACTGGTGGCTACTGCTGGCTGGTACTGCTGGTGGATACTGCTGGCTCGTGCTGCTGGTGTTTGGTACCCCTGGTGGGGTCTTCTGTCTGGTACTGCTGGCTGGTACTGCTGGTGGGTGCTGCTGGTGGGTACTGCTGGTAGGTACTGCTTGTGGGTACTGATGACTGGTTCCCGACCCACCATCCACAAGCATCAGTGTGACAGGAAGCATGCGGCTGCAGTAGAGAACAAAGCCGATGCTTCCTGTATCACTCCTCTCACAGGCAGAGTGAGTTTGGTATCATTCTGCCAGTGACAGTAGCCGGCACTATACAGAAAGCATCAATCCCACTTCCTCTAGTGCCGGCTCCTTTCTTCAGACTGATGCTGCTCAGGGATCGCGGGTCAGAAACCCACAATCTGGGCTGCCAATTGATCCGCCATCCCAGAGCAGAAGGTGGGGCCAGGATCCTGTTGGGGGCACAGTGTAATGTGTTGGGTACTGCTGGCTCGTACTGCTGGTGGGTACTGCTGGCTGGTACTGTGGGCTGGTACTGCTGGGTGGTACTGCTGGTTGGTACTGCTGGCGGGTACTGCTGGCTTGTACTGCTGGCGGGTACTACCGCCTGGTACTGCTGGCTGGTACTGCTGGTCGTTACTGTTGGCGGGTACTGCTGGTGGGTACTGCTGGTGGTTGGTACTGCTGGTGGGTACTGCTGGTTGATACTTCTGGCTGGTACTGCTGGTAGGTACTGCTGGTGGTTGGTACTGCTGGTGGGTACTGCTGGCTGGTACTGCTGGCGGATACTGCTGGCTGGTACTGCTGGTTGGTACTGCTAATGGGTACTGCTGGCAGGTACTGCTGGTGGGTACTGCTGGCTGGTACTGCTGGTGGGTACTGCTGGCGGGTACTGCTGTCTGGTTCCCATCCCACCATTCCCCAGTATCAGTGTAGCAGGAAGCATGCGACTGCAGACGAGAGCAGAGCCAATGTTTCCTGTATCACTCCTCTCACAGGCAGAGTGCATTTGGTATAATTCTGCCAGTGACCGGAGACGGCGCTATACAGGATGCATCAGTTCCACTTCCTCTACTGGCGGCTCCTTTCTTCACACTGATGCTGCTCGTGAATGGCGAGTCGGGTACCCACAATTTGGACTTACTAACCTGCCATCCCAGAGCAGGAGGTGGCACCGGGATCCTGTAGGGGGGCATATGGGGGGGCACAGTGTAATGTTGGGGAGGCCCCCTCTGCCCCCCTAGTGATGTCACTGTGTGTTAAAGCAGTGGTCTCTTTGCAGAGATCTGGCAGACCCTTGCTGATCAGCTGCAATCAGTAAATCTCATGCATCCTGGAGAAGTAACAGCTCTAGCTCTGACTCAGAAGAGAGCTTGTTGGATCACTTCAGAGAGACCCCTGCTTTAACATAGAGAGCAAGAGCCCTTCTCTGCAGCATGTTGGCAGGGGTCAGGTTTTTCCACTCATGGAGTGGCTGCTTTCTAAAGAAAACCTAAAGGCTGAGTTCACCTTCTTTTTTTAAAAAACACAGCTTCCCTATGTCCATTCTACCATTAATGTATTTCTGTTGCAGGAAGAAAAAGCTTTCCATATAATAAATTAGAGGAACATTTCTTCTCATAAAGAGACCCCTGTACACAAAAGTGGACTTAAAAGGCACAACATGGGACATGTGTACAAAATGACTTCAATAAAATTTAAGTTTATTTAAACAAACTATTTAAAAGTGTCAAACATTAAAACGAGTGGGCCATGTTACCACAGCCACCCCGATCCAGAAGGAGAATGAAAGGGAGGGAATATCCTCCCTATAACATTGTTGTATGTGTGTACCCTAAAATGTAACCACAGGCAAGATAGGTAATAAAATTACATTACAGATAGTGAGTATATAAATACAAATGCTCTTGTCTGATGGATGGTCGATGCGTTTCACATGTAGCTTCTTTAAGACCTTGGAATAGTGGGAGTACAAACACAGTTATATTTTGGTGATGTTCTTCCAGTTCCAAGTGTAACAGTGCTATGACATTACACGTGCTATGACTTTACAGTCATTTGAGACCTACTATCATATCCTTGGCTACCAAGTGGGTCATACCCCAGTACTTCTCTACTCCACTGTCGAGGGTTCTGTTCTTTTTGGCAGATTGTTCTCACATCCCCTCATCTCCCCCTCAGTTCATTGTGTACATATTTGGCCTAGGTACTAAGGAATGTCTACATCTGTACAAGTCAGATACCTTTGTCAAAGATTTCAGCCTACTGAATACTTTGTCTATCTATGAATATGTTTGAAAAATGCCCCATGGACCTTTATTGAACTACAATGTACACCTGTGATGAATGAGTTTGCAAATTTATCTTCAGTGTTTTGAATAAGATAGGCTTCTTAAACCTCCTCAATATACCTACCCTCGGCTGGCCTACTTGAACCCATATGTCCACCCCCCAGACTGTGTTACACTAGGGACTGGAAGAACATTGGCAAAATATAACTGCATCTGTAGCCCCTTCTATTCAATGGTCCTGAAGAAGCTACATGTGAAACACATTGACCATCCATCTGACAAGAGCATTTGTATTTGTATACTCACTATCTGTAATGTAATTTTATTACCTATCTTGTCTGTGGTTAAAGTGTAGGGTACACACGTACAACACTGTTATAGGGAGGATATTCCCTCCCTTTTGTTCTCCTTCTGGATTGGGTCGGCTGTGGTAACATGGCCCACCCCTTTTAATGTTTGATACTTTTAAATCATTTGTTTAAATAAACCTAAATTTTATTGAAGTCATTTTGTATATGTGTCCCATGTTATGCCACTTTTGTGTACAGGGGTCTCTTTAGGAGAAGACCTGTTCCTCCATTTTTGTTTGCTAGGATGTTGGCACGCTCTAGAAAGCTCCCCCCCCCCTTTTTTTTTTTTACTTTTTATATATTCTCGCCTCAGCCCTCAGTTTCTTCATGTTTCCTTCATGACCTGCTGGTAAATTTCCTGCAGGATGGGAAAATCACTGGTAGAGTGAGGATGTTTTTCAGCAACTGACCTCAATAAAATACACCCTACACCTGTCCTTCCCCTCCAGGAGATTGCTCCAGCCCACCTCTGTAATGCCATACTTCTCCAGTGCAGTCTCCCTCTATACACAGCCATAGTCTTCCTCAGCTGATGGATCATTTTGTACCTTTCCTTCTCCCTGAATTTGGCAGAGTTTGCAGGAGCTGTGCGACAACAGCCTATGTGGAGCAGAGCTGTAGTATTGAAAACAGGAGAAGTGTGTCCCTGGAAGTCTGTAAAGCATACCATACACTATACAGTCTGATTGTAAAATCTTATTTCGATCTACTATCAACTATGGAGTGGAAGGGCCTGTCTGATTGGATACAGAGTGGTTGTATAGATAGGGGTGGATTCTTATTATATCATTTTGGTAAATCTAAAGAAGATCATAAAGAGATTGTACAATTTAGATTGTATAGTGTATGGTCACCTTTATACACCAAAAATGAAATAGTTGCACTTTTGGTGCCATAATTGTTAATGGCAATGCAACAAACATCTTGTCTTTTGTAAAAACATAAAAAAAAACACAGCATAATGCACCGTGAAAATTGCAGCAGGCCAAAATTCCCCATGAGCTACTTTGCCGTGTTTGTCACACGTAGGGCAGCCATTTGAAATCAATGGGATACCTTATGCATGTCTGGGACAAACTTGCCAAAAAAAAAAAAAAAAACATATGTTCCCACTCTGCTAGTTGTGAATGGGGCCTGAAAATTAAATTGGTGTGTTTACACCCTGCCCCTCCCTGAGCTGGAGCTGGATTACAATTACATTGATAGCTGAGTTTCTCTCCCACTCCCTCCCATATACTTGTATAAATCTGGCCAAACACTATGCAGCCTGATTGTTTAATCTCAGTCCAATTTTCATCAGATTTACCAAAACTATGGAATAGGAGGACCCACCTGAACAATCTATTAAATTTGTATCAAATCCGGCAGACCCTTGCACTACATACAGTAATTGGTGGTAGATCTAAAGGAGATTGTAGAATCAGATTGTACAGTGTATGGCCACCCTAATGTCTGGTACACACTGCTAGTTTATTTTCGTTCAACCCAGCAGAATGAACGATACAAAACACGATAACAATACGACGATAGTACAGCAATCTCCCCAGCTGAGCTGTTTTGTTCTGACAGAGGAACATGCCAATTAGCATTCTCCTCCTTTGGCTAAGAGCGCTGATTGGGAGTCGGAACGGCTGCTTGTTTTCCAGCATGCTCCCCTGACAAAATGGGCCTGCTTCTATCTGACCGAGTGCCTTACATAAGGGCCGAATGTTTTTATTGAACTGGCCGATCCTGCCCGACATTCACCCCGTGTGTATGGGGCTTAAAGAAAAAAGTAGAAAAGTGGGTGGGAAAAAAAAGGTGGTATATTAGGGAGGGAGGTGTGGTCCAGAGTGGTAAACGTGCCATATTCTGTGATGTAGTGCATGATGGGATATAAAGTTTCCCCAATGGTTATATAATGTTACAGGAAGTGATAGGTTCAGATTGCATTTTTTTACATTTTGAACAGAGAGGGTGCAGAATGAAGGCTGCTATTGACTAGGTAAGTGAGAAATAGGCGTGGCTTGGAGATTGCTTTGGCAGAAAAGACATTAGAAAAGGCTTCTAGTTATTATGAAAAGTGAAATTCTTCCTGAAAATCTGAACTTAGCATTTAACTGTAAGACTTTGCACACCTTTTGTTTTAAAGCATCTGGATAGTATTTAAATCAACCTTTTTTAACCAGGATGCCCGGGGACCCTGGGGTGCCTTGAGGTTTCCTTTGGGGTGCCTTGGCAAAATGCCTAAAAATTGCCCAAAAATTGTTTACAAGCTGGCGTATGGATAAAGCCTGCCTTTGAGTTACACAAAGCCACAAGTTTTCATTGTGCACCATTACGACCTTCTAGCTGCCAGTGTTCCATCAGAATCGGCGACCCATCAGATTAGAGAACGGAAGGGCCGTTCCGTCACCTGAATACTTACTGCACATGTGTAGCAGGTTTGCTAATGTGTCAGAACACCTGCAGTCAGAAGGCGGCAGCGGACATCTTACTACACCCAGCTACGTCTTGAATTTCACAGTCATTTTACCAATAAACTGAGCGGATATAAATAAATATAGTATATTGACATTCGTGATGCTGTTTTGAATGTTACATTTTGAAAGAAAGAAGCTGGACGCCAGCAGTAGGAAGGTGGCGGAGGCCATCTTAGTACACCCCTCACTGGTCAGCGGTAAACCTTTAGGCATTTAAAATGTAACATGAAAACAGCTTGATGGATCGAAATATACTATATTAATTTATATACGCTCCCTTTTATCGTTAAATGACTGTAAAATTCAAGTCGTAGCTGGGTGTAGTAAGATTTTCGCTGGTGTCTTATGACTGCAGGTGTTCTGTCAGATTAGCAAACCAGCGCATGTGCAGTAAGTATTCAGGTGATTGAATGTCACTAATGTTACCTAATCTGACGGGTTGCCGATTCTGATGGAACACCGGTGTCCTAACGACCAATGGCATCATCAGTTGATAATGAGGGCCTAGGCCACTGCTCATTTGGCACAGCCACTTTTTTATTTTTTTTTTAATTATTTTCTCCCACTGTTTGTCACTCTTTCACTTTTGTGTGTGTTTTTCTCACGGATGAAGGGTGTGAGTCCTCGGGCTTGCCCTCATGTCTAGGGGGAGGATGTGTGGCCCTCAGGTTCCTTCTTGCCCTGCCCTTGAGGGGGTCTCTCTTAGAGAAAGCCCCTCAAACAAGTATTTGGGAAGTAGAAGAACGGGGTCTGCCAGGCCTTCCAGTTAGGCAGACCATTGTAAACCCTTTGTCCCTGACAGAAGCCTTGTGACCTGGGGGGTTTAGGGTAGTGGTCCTACCCCTTCGGGGGGTGAAGTAAAACCCTTAGGTGCACTTTTTGGTGTGTTCACATGCATGTTTTTACACTTACGTACTTAGGGTTTTGCACCAGCGCAGACTTAAAAAAATCAGTTGATAAGGAGGATGTCAGAGCATCCTTGTTTACCTTTCCTTGTCTGATGGAGTAACCTCAGGGAGAAGAGAAACATTGGAACATTTATCAGTACCAGTCAATCACTCTTTGTTTTTTTATTGGTTGAGCCGGATGAACTTGTGTATTTTTCAACCTCACTAATGTATTAGCAGTTTGCAAAAGTATATTTGCTTTGAAAGAATAAATCACCTCTAACGTTGGGTGTCCTACTTGGACTTGTGAGTGTTGCTGAATTATGTAAAACTATTAGAATCGTTTTTACATTTCAGAATGGGGTGCCTTCAGACTGTCTATAATTTTTAAAGGGTGCCTTGACTGAAAGAAGGTTGAGAAACACTGATTTAAATTATTGGAATTGAAAGTTCAGTTGTGAATTAAAGGGATCCTATTGCTTTGCCCTTCATCAGAAAAGCAAAGGTCAATTTAATGAACTCTCAAGTCGCATGACAAGTTGCGGCAGTGTGAACTGGGGCTAAAGCATAAGGGATAGTCACACCAAATATTGATTTGATTTTGATTTTCTTCTGTTCGCTCATTTTGCATTATGTAAGTTGATCAAAATAAACAATTAAAATATAAAAAAAAAAAAAAGTTCAGTTTAATAATGAATGCACTTAAAGCGGAGTTCCGGGCACAAAATCGATCTTTTTTTTTTGTGCCCGTCCGCTTGTTCTCCTTCACCTGAAACAGAATTGGATAGTTAGGTTTTTTTTTTTTTCTACTCACCTTGTAATTGTAGATCGAATATACTCACCTATTCTTCACTTCCTCCCTCTGCGCCGCGGCTCCGCCGTCACTTCCTGGCTTGCAATGATTCCTGGGAGCTGAACGTCATCGCTCCCAGGAATCAATGCGACGGCACCGGCCCCGCTCGTCACTTCCGGGGCGATGCCGCATTCCCTGCTAAACAGCTTCTGGGCATGCCGCACCGGAAGTGACGAGAGGGGCCGGTGCAGGCGCATTCTGGGAGAAGAGGACGCGGAAGAAGACGCGGAAGAGGATCGCGCCGGCTTCAGCTGCCCACAAGAGAGATGGCAACGCTGTGGAAGAAATTTTATAAGTAAGTATTTCTTCTTGCAGGTAAGTGCGAACCGGGACAGATCAGAGGCTAGCCATTGTGGAATGTACTAGCCCTGACTGGCCCGGGGGTATGTTTGTTGAAAAATGGTTTCTGTGTCCGGAACTCCGCTTTAATCCAGGCACTGTACAGTATCAATCTCTATATCAACACTTTATCGCTGCTATTAAAAGCAGAGCCAGTAGATGGAGCATTTGCATTATTTTATTTCCACATTTTTCTGTCCAGAATTGACATTGCCTATGTATTCGGTAAGTATCTATTTAACAATGATATCAATATAATTGCCTTATGCAAGCAAAAGTAGTAAACACATATTTTGTGCTCCCAATGAAGCTGACGAAACAGCAAATTGGTTTGTGTGCCCTATTTTTCAGTTGCTATGGAAACAACAAGTTGATGTACTAAGAGGTGAATGAAACTTATCTATAATGTTGCACTGAGATTTAGTCCCTCTACACCCTAAGAATGTGCTATTTCTATTGACTTTTATAAATGTGATTTAATGGATCCATATTTTTTAAGGTTGTATATAGTTTTAATAACGGTGAATAAACATTTAAAGATGTATAACATTATTTGTGTAAATTGCAATTTTTAGGTGTTTATTTTGCAAATCAGTTTTTTTTTTTTCACTCCAGTACTGAGCACAATAACATTTTCTATGAGCATGCATTTTTCCACTTCACATGTTATTATAGAGCCAAGGAAACTGCTGACTTTGCCAAAAAAGGTGCAGCTGAAGTCACTTTAACTACAATTGGTATTGTGCTTACATTCAGCTAACCATTCTATGCATCTAAAACGGCCACATAATATAACTTCACGGTAATTTTATAAAAACTGCATCAGCATGATGTGCTGGGGAGGGGGCTGGGGAGCGGCACATGAGCAATGTTTAAGGATGCCAGAAACAGGCTGGTGTGCTTCCATTGTAAGGAAACCAGACAAAAAGGTTTCAGCAGTTCCTTGCTTTAAAGTGTTACTAAACTCACAACAGTAAAATCAGTGTGTATATGCAGTAAAGCATGCTTGTTATACTCACTGTGGGACCTAAGGGGTTAATCCTGCGCATTGTGTAAAAAGGCTGTTTGATCCTGTCTTCACCAATCCTCTCCTTCTTCCACTGTCCCCAATCCATCCACTGATAAGTCATTGGAGTCACTCTGTACATGGTCAGTTTGGCGTGTATTTCTAAAGAGTTTTTTTTTTCTTGGGAGGGTGCATGTGATCAGCACAGGGCCAATCAGCACTGTCAAGACAGAGGGTCAGGGATCCAGTAGCCTTATAGGACAGTCAGAGGAGAATGAAAAATCCTCCTACAAGCATTAACCAGACATTGGCAGAAGCCACAAGGCTGCTATATACAGCTGATGAGAAAAGGTATTTAGCAGTTTATGCTTACTGAAATAATGGCATTTCCATGTTCTGTGTGCTGTGGGAGAACAGATATAGTGAATGCAGGCTCCTGGGTGTAGTAACACTTTAAGACAGCATATCACTTCTCGGTGAGGTTGAATTTTTCTTCAAAGTGTAAGTTCACCTTCAGTAAGATTTTCTAAAAATCCCTCTAGGCAGTTCTGTATCCAATAAATAGTGCATACCAGAGCGCCTCCTGTTGTAAATAGTGAAGGTCTCCCATTACAGATGCAGGTATTGGGGGGCTTCTCCAAAAAAATTCTGCCCCCTCATTCTCCTGCTGTTTGCAGATTTGACTGAATATCACAAAAATGCGCCCCCCAGTGGTTGCTCTGTCAGCTTATATTAGCTTTGTGTGGGGCATCCACAGATGTTCATAGACACCTCACTGAGTCTCCTGCCTGATATTGTAGTCGCCCCCTAAACACCCATGTTAATGAGGTCTTACATGTCTTTACAAAATATGTAAAAAATATTTAGGCTTCAATAGTCCATCCATTGTCAGGGCTTCCCCTCTCCCCTGCAGCTGCCGCTGACTGACACAGTCAGCATAGGTTTTAGGATGGGGGAGGGGCCATTTTTAGGATTAGTTAGGTTTAGGCTGGAATTGGACTTTAAAGTGGTTGCAAACACTTTTTTTATTTTAAATAATATTTCATATTTTAATAAAGCTTACCTGTAGGCAATATGAATATCTCCTAGATGTGCACTGTTTAGGAGATATCCTAGTGAGCAGCAGGCAGTGACGTCACAGGCGCATTAACTCTGAAGGAACTGCATTCCGGTGCCGTTCCATCAGAACTGCGTGCAACGGTCAAGACTCCCCCGTGCATGTGTGGGAGTGACGTCATCGTGGCATCCAATCAGACAGCCAGAGTCCCCAAACCCAGAAGGAGGACTGGGTGAAGATGGAAGCCCCTGCAGTGGTGACAGCGGAGGGCTTTGCTCTAATCTAAGTCTTTCATAATGTGCTATTATGCCTTTACCTTGCAGGGTTGGTTTTTATTTGTTTTTTTGTTAATGCCTTTACTACAACTCTTATGGCCCGTACACACGATCCAAAAATCAGAGAACAGATCGCCTGTTTTTTTTTATTTTTGCATGCTAGTCGTATTTTGAAAATGGAGATGTTACTAAAGCTACGAAAATTCTCGTACGACAAAATTAAAAATCGGAAGTGATGTAAAGTGTTGTAGTGTATTTGTATTGTATTTTATATATTGTAAAAATGTTCATGCTTGTCTGATGGGATAATATTGGATGAACTCTCGAAAGCTCTGTACTAACGATCCGATTATCGTACGATCACTTAAAGCTGTATTTTTCAACCGATTTTGGGATCGTGTGTACGGACCATATGTCAACCAGCACTTGCTGAGACTGTTAAATTTGACCTGGGCATCTAGGCATTGATGACCTCTGGTCATGAAAAAGTTAAAGTGTATGTTCACCTTCAGTAAGATTTCCCAAATGTCGGCATCCAGTGAATAGTCAATACCAGAATTCCTTCTGTTGTAAAATGTGAAGGTCCTCCAATTACAGAGGGAGGTGTAGGAGGGCCTCCCCAGAAGAACTGCTGTCCTCTCACTCCCCTTTGTCCTGACATTTGTAGGATGAGCTCAAATTCCCCATGATGTGCCCCCTAGTGGCTGCTCAAGGCCGTTCAACCTGCATCCATGCACAGTGTGTGATCTTTTTATGGTCTGTTCACATGTGATTGGACATGCAGCGACTACCAGTGGATGATCAGCCTCGGACGCTGCATGTGCGATTACATATGAACAGTTGCAGGAGCTGTCAGCCTCCCATTGACTTGTGTGGGGCTTCCAACCTGCAGCTGTTCACAGAAACTCCACTGAGTCTCCCACCCGACAGGAATTTGTAGTCGCCTACTAAACATACATGTGAATGAGGTCTAAGGCTTCTTTTCAAAGGGTTCTAAAAAAAAAAGTCTACTGACTAATGCACAGAAATGTAAAAAGAAGAAGAACAAAAAAAAAAAAAATATATATATATATATATATATATATATATATACACACTGTATACTATATATATAAATATATACCATATACAGTATTTGTACAGTATTCATAATATATTAAATATTATTGTTAAATGGAAAATAGAGGCTTCAGTTTATTTAAGGGGTTTCTTGAGTCAAAGTCCACTTACAAGTTACTCAGGAATAAGCTGGGTTCACATATGTGCGAATTGGAAGCAGGCTTCCCCGTATCCAATTTGCATGACATGCGGATGTGACCGACTCTCAATGGAGGTGGTTCACACAGATCCGGGGCGCCGCAGTCTGCATTCCAAAAGGTTCCTGTGTGTGTTTGGGTCTGGATCAGGTGCAAATTCAGGCAAAGATTTGTACTTGATTTGCACCTGAACCAGTGAACAGGAATGCACCGGACTCCATGATGAGAACTGTGGTCGCACATATGTGAACCCGACCTAATAGGACATAACAAATATCCACAGATTAAAATGTTTCATACACATCTATCGCCCCTTTTTAGTATTGTAGTTTCACCCTGGTACATCAAGCAAAACAACAAAAAAGTTTTCTATATAAAAGTTGAGTTACAGTAAAAAACGACAAAGGTACTTGGAGAGGGGATCCGCTTTAACCACTTGGCGACCGTATACAGTACATATGGGGCAGCAAGGCGGCTCCCCCCGCACAGGATCACGTATCTAGTACATGATACTGCACTTCCGGGTGAGGGGCGTGCCTGTGCACTGCTGGCAACCCCCTCCCACTCTGATTAGACACAACGAGAGCTGATCTATGGTTCATAGTGTCATCATCTGACATGGGAGAGGGAAAATATATATTTCATGGAAGTTTTCTTGTTATTTTGAACAGCATTCCGACCAATGACATACCCGTACGTTGCTGGATTTTACCATCCCGGTAACTTTTTTTTTTAGCGCCAATAGTCAGCTCTCTTGTAAAAGCAATCCTAGCAGCTAACTAGCTGCTGGATTGCCTTTACAAGCAATCTTTACCACCAGGAGTCCCAATCAACCAACCAGTGCTTCTGCTTCTGCCGATCAGAGAACTGAACAAAGATTGGATTGCCTTTGCTTGGCTCTTAGCTAGGGTAACCTGGAAGCAATGAGACAACATCACTTCTGGTTTACGGCGCCATTTTCAAGAATCAAAAGCATTCGAACACACCGATCTTGGTGTGATCAAATGCTACATTAGCTGACTGCCTAACTGGAAAAATACATTATTTATTTGACGTTATGCACCAGGGTTATGGCTGCCCTGGTATTTTCTTTTCCCTCAGGCACCAGACTTTCAGATAAAAGTGATCCCCACAGCGAATTTGCCGCAGGATCACTTTTAGAAGCGGCAGGAGGGGTGCCCCCCCCCCCGCCGCTTCCCAAGCTTACCTCCCCCGGGACTCCATCTGGTGCCGGCAGTGGCATGCCATAGGGATAAGCGATGGCAAGAAAGCTGCCACTCATCTCTATGCCTTTGGCGGACTGAATCAACATCATGATGTCACTTCAGGTTCTCAGGCCGTGTAAACGTTGCTTTTTTTGTCTTAAAGCAAAAGATAAAAATTGTTTTTTTTTTTTTTGTTTGTTTGCTTTCAAGGACAGAGGAGAGATTTGGGGTCTTTTAGATCCCAGATTTCTCCATAAAGAGGACCTGCCATGCTGTATTGCTATCGCAAGGGATGTTTACATTCCTTGCTATAGCAATAAAAGTGATCAACGTTTTTTTAAAAGGACAGTGTAAAAATGTAAAAAAATGTATAAAATAAAAAAAAAATGTTTTCAAAGTGCCCCCGTCTCCACGTGCTAGCGTGCAGTAGTGAACGCATACGTAGGTCATGCCCACATATCTAAATGTTGTTCACACTACACGTGAGGTATCGCCACGAACGTCTGAGCAAGAGCAATCATTCTAGCTCTGTTACTCTAAACTAGTAACCTGTAGAAATTTTTAAAACGTCACCTATGGAGATTTTTAAGTACTGTAGTTTGGCACCATTTCATGAGCGTGCCCAATTTTAAACCATGACATGTTAGGTATGTGTTTACTCAGCGTAACATCATCTTTCATGTTATACAAAAAAGTGGGGTATATATTATGTTTTGGTTTTTTAAAATTCAATAAAGTGTATTCTTTCCAAAGAAATAGCATTTGAAACATTGCTGCGCAAAAACTATGTGACATAAAAAATTGTAACAACCGCCATTTTATTCTCTAGGGTCTCTGCTAAAAAATACATATCATTTTTTGGGGTTCTAAGTAATTTTCTAGCACAAAATACAGATTTTTACTTGTAAGCACCAAGTATCAGAAAAAGGCCTGGTCCTTAAGTGGATAAGGGCAGAGGAGGGATTTGGGGTCTTATAGACCCCAGATCTCTCCATAAAGAGTACCCATTACATACCTATTGCTGTCACAAGGGATGTTTCCATTCCTTGTGACAGCAATAAAAGTGATCCAAAAATATTTTAGGCAACAGCGTCAAATTAAAAATAAATAAAAAATTGAAAAAAACCTTAAAGTGCCCCCGTCCACCCAAGATTGCATGCAAAGGCGAATGCACGCATCAGTCCCGCACGAAAAAAGCAATCATCTCACACGGGTGAGGTATCGCCGTGAATTTCAGATCATGGGCAGTAATTCTAGCACCATGTGTAAATCTAAAGTGGAAATCTATAAAAGCTTTTAAATTGGTGCCTATGGAAAGCAACATTTATGCCGTTTGCCTCTGTTGCACGCATGTGCACAATTTTAAAGCATGTCATGTTTGATATCTATTTACTCGACATCATCTTTTATGTTTTACCAAAAAGTTGGGTTATGTATTGTGTTTTTGGCATTAAAATTCAAAAAAGTGTATTTCTTTTCAAAAAATTGCATTTGAAAAACCTCTGCGCAAATGCCGTGTGATATAAAATATTGGAAAACCCACCATTTTATTCTGTGGGGCCTCTACTTTGAAAAAAAAAAAAAATATATATATATATATATTTCCTGACAGACTCCATGGCAGCACACGTATGGGTAGGCTCCGCCTCCTCTCCTACCCTATAGGACCCCACTCCCATAAATTTTTGCTCCAAGCCAGGAGCCGTGTTCCTTTTTTGTCCTCCTTCCGCAAGAGAAGTCTTACCTTATAGGATGCGTTTTCTTACATACCTGGTGGCGTGTGGCTTTCCTGGATGATGCCTTTCTACCTTAGTCCAGCAATCTCAGTACTACTGGGTGGACCCGGGCAATTTGAAATGATGCCGGAAGATGCCATAAATCCTGAATGAGAGGTGGGCTGCATCGCTTGGCCAAACGTCCTTGCTACTAGCGGGAGGCCCTTATGCCCTGACGCACACGCTAGTCTCCGGTTGAGGAGCGTTCCAGGTCCTTCTGTCGGTATTGGTGGTAATGTATTGCTTACTTTATACTTTATATCGTTTTGCTTCCTGGTTAGTATGGCGGCTGGAGCGCTCCTGCGTTCCAGGCCGTCGCTCTCGGCTCCTCCCCCTGCCTCCTGATTCCCAGTTGGGTGTTCATTGCGAGGCTTGGTTCCTAAGTGGTCTGCGCATGTGCGCACGCCACTTCCGGTCCTCCATGACGCGGTGGCGTCGGGGGGGGCGTGGCTTTACGGCTCCCGGGAAATTTAAACAGCTGATGGAGCTGTCATTCTTGGGATGTCTGTGGGCTTTTGCGGCGGCCTCCCCACGCTGTGTCTCTGCCTGTGTTTGGTAAGTCCTGTGCTGGGTCAGTCCTGCTTGAATGGGGGAGGGGAAAGGCGGCTATGGGAAGGTAAGATTGAGTTCTTACATCCTTCCTATTGCAGGTTATCTCGCTGTGATTTGCAATGGATGCCTCACCGCCCCCCGGTGGCCAGTCCCTGCGCAACAGGTGAGCTTTAGCTTTTAACTCTCGCTTGTCTGCCAGCTGGCTTACTGTAGCCTGAGCTTTTCTTTCCTTTGTTTTCAGCCCTTTTAGGTCTGACCAACGTCCTGCATCGGGATCAAAGGATAGATCACCTTCAGGCCATCTCCATGCATCATCCAAATCCAGGCACCATAGATCCAGATCTAGGTCTAGGCGCCATGATGATTGTCCAAGCCGGTCTTCCCGACATGCTGACCGCCCCGCACACAAATCTTGCTGGGGTTGTAGGGCTGTAGTCCCTGAGGATAGATCCTTGTGTGATGCCTGCTATTCTCGGGCAATCAAGGAAAAACAAGTCCCAGATCCACCAGTGGAAACCCTGGTCAGGCGGATCGTCCAAGAATCCTTAAGGGATTGGGATTCCAACCGGCTGTCTGGGCATACAACTGATACTCCAGTTCTCCCTCAGAGGGAAGACGTAGAGCCAGGCACTTCCCAGCCGAGTCGCTTCTCGGATTCCTCTGAAAGTGAGGATGACCTAGAAGACCAAAGTTCAGGTTTTGATTTTGCCATGATCTCTCCGCTAGTAAGAGCGGTAAAAGAGGCGTTAAAATGGGAAGAGCCAGCAGACTCCCCAGCAAAACAGAAGAAATACTTTAAACATCTCAAGAAAGAACGGGATCATTTCCCTTTTCTGAATGAGCTGGGAGAAATCATTACAGACGAATGGCATGGAGTTGAAAGAAAGAATTCCTTATCGTCCAAATTTTCCAGGTTATATCCTTTTAAGACCGACAAAGTGAAGCATCTTGATTCTGCACCTACAATAGACGCAGCCTTGATGAGGCTAGTCAAACACGTTACCCTACCTTTGGAAGATTCCGTCTCTTTTAAAGATGGTCTGGATAGACGAATTGATACGGATCTCAAAAAGATCTATCTGTTAGCTGGTATGACCTGCAAGCCAGCCCTAGCCCTTGCAGCCACATCCAAAGCTATGGAGGCTTGGGTAGATAACGTGGAGACCACACTGAAAGGTGTCTCAGAAGAAGCAGCCAGAAGCTCGGCTGTGTATGAACTAAGGTTAGCAACGGCCTTTTTGGGAGAGGCTTCCATTGATATCATTCGCCTGGTGGCGCGGGTCATGCTCTCTTCTGTCACGGCCAAACGTGCTTTATGGTTACGTCCCTGGCTGGCCGATCCTGCTTCCAAACAAGCCTGGTGCAGGATTCCGTTTGAGGGTGCGTCCCTTTTTGGCAACAAGCTGGACAGTGCCATTACCCGTGCCACTGGTGGTAAATCAGGTTTCCTCCCTCAGGATCGCCGTTTGTTTGACCGCAGAAGGTTTCAGCACAAACCAAGTTCGGATCGATCCAGAGAAGCTCGATCTTACAGGCCTGGACGTGAGTTCAGAAAGAATTGGAAAAGATCTCAACCTACAGGTCAGAAGTTCAACAAGGGAACACCTTCTAGTGGTCGGGAGACCACAAAGTCTTTTTGATATCAGGCCTGCTCAAGCGTTGCGAGTAGGCGCTCGTCTACGTCAGTTTGCGCACGTTTGGGCAGCCTCGATTACGGACCAGTGGACCGTCAAGACTGTGTCTCATGGTCACGTTTGGTCTTTCGAAGAAACTCCAATTCTGCGGTTCATCCCTACGGCTCTACCTCGCGTGGAAGAAAAGAAGTCAATTCTTCTGTCATACGTAGATTCCCTGATCTCTCAAGGTGCTGTCATCCCAGTTCCGGCCGAAGAAAGGTTTCAAGGCCTTTATTCACCTCTATTCATGGTGCTAAAGAAAAACGGTTCTTGGAGACCGGTCATAGACCTGACTCATCTGAACTCTTTCATAAAGAAAGAGAGGTTCAGGATGGAGACACTCTTCACTATCCGCCAAGTGGTGCAATCAGAAGATTGGATGATCTCCATAGATCTAAAAGATGCCTATTTCCATGTCCCAGTGGCAGCAGAACTACAAAAGTTTCTTCGCTTTGCCGTGGGTCAAGTGCATCTCCAGTTTACCTGTCTCCCTTTCGGGCTTACCACCTCACCTCGAGTCTTTTCAAAGGTCTTACTGGCTATTGTAGCTCTGATCAGATCGAAAGGGATCCGACTGTTTCACTACTTAGACGATCTGCTTCTTCTTTCTCAAGACCAAGCACAGATTCTGCAACACAGATCTCAGGTAATCTCCACCCTTCAAGAATTCGGGTGGCTCTTGAATCTGGAGAAAAGCCATCTGGATCCGTCAAAATCCTTGATCTTCCTGGGGGCACTCTTCAACACCTCCAGAGGCACCATCTCTCTTCCAGTGGAGAAGATTCCGGTGATCCGCAGCAGAATACAACCGGCAATGTCAACTCCTTATCTTCGGGCATCACAGTGTCTGAAAATAATAGGGACCATGGTCTCCACGGCCCCCATGGTCAAGTGGGCACAGTGGAGGATGAGGCCCTTTCAAATCGGTTTCCTCCGCCAATGGAGCTCTGGGAATCCAGACACTCCTGTACGGATAACATCCTCTATGAGGGCGAGTCTGTCTTGGTGGCTACAACGGGAAAATCTCCTGAATTGTCATTCGATCGTTCCCGTTCCTTGGATCGTTGTGACATCGGATGCCAGCCAGACGGGCTGGGGTGCGCACTGCCTGTCAGAGGTGGCCCAGGGCAGGTGGGACTTTCCCACCCTCGGGTTGGTCTCAAATGTCCTGGAGCTTCGGGCAGCTTTTCGTGCCATCATGGCTTTCCGTCACTTGGTGAAAGGGTCCTCGGTCCTTCTACGGCTAGACAATACGACGGCAGTCGCATATATCAAGAGGCAAGGGGGCACCCGCAGTTCCTCCCTTCTGGAAGAAGTGAAACCGATCATGGCATGGGCCCAACGGAATCTTGCCAATCTATCAGCTGCTTATCTTCCAGGAGTCCAGAACGTTCAGGCAGATTTTCTGTCAAGAACCAATCTAGACAACAACGAATGGTCTCTTCATCCAGAAACCTTCAAGTGGGTCATCTCTCTGGGGATTCTTCCGGAAGTAGACCTGTTTGCCTCTCCAAACAATGCCAAACTGACGAAATTCTACTCGAGATGGCGTTACCCCCAAGCCTACGGGGTAGATGCTCTGACGGACCACTGGAAGTTCCACAAAGCATATGCTTTTCCCCCGGTCCCAGTGATATTCAAGTTCCTGCAGAGACTCAGGAGAGAGAGGGTAGAAATCATAGCAATTCTTCCGTTTTGGCCAAGGAGGCCCTGGTTTCCTCTGCTGCTCCAACTGAGCTTTCGGGATCCTGTTCCCCTGCCATTCAGGTCGGACCTTCTATCTCAGGGTCCAGTGCTGCATCCATGCCCAGCGCAGTTACATCTCATGGCATGGTCCTTGAGAGGGAAAGACTAAAAGCTCTTGGCTGTCCAAGTGCGGCAATGTCCACAATGATGAGTGCCAGGAGACCGGGCACCAACAAAGTCTACGAGAGGATCTGGTCTAAGTTTGAGGATTACATGTCTAATGAGTCCGATTTCATCACTAATCCTAAGATCCATCACATTCTGGGGTTCCTCCAGACAGGCTTAGACCTATCTCTGGCTGTTGGCTCTCTCAGAGTACAGATCTCAGCAATCTCTGCCTTCACGGGGACCTCATGGGCAAAACATCCTCTGGTCCGGCAGTTTTTCAGAGGTGCGTCAAGAATGAGACCTCCCAGGAAACCCAGGTTCCCCAAATGGGACCTTCCACTAGTCCTTGAGTTTCTCTCAACAACAGTTTTGGAACATGGAGATTCCTTCTTCCTTAAGAATCTGTCTATGAAGACGGCCTTTTTAGTAGCCATCACATCGGCTAAACGTGTCTCTGAAATTAGTGATCTAGGTTGCAAAGAACCTTTTCTGACATTTTTTCCTGATCGGGTTGTCCTGGTCCCTATGCTAGGGTCCAATCCGAAGGTAAATTCAGTTTTTCATGTCAACCAAGAGATTGTTTTACCTACATTCAAGTCTCAAGATGACCAGAGTACCCATCCGTTGGATGTGGGCGAAGTCCTTCAAACATACTTGAAGTTCACAGCTTCCTTTCGCAAGTCAGACTATCTATTTGTTCTCTTTTATGGAAAGAACAGAGGCAAGAGGGCTTCTTCCAGAACAATTTCTAGCTGGATAGTTCAGACCATCCAGTGGGCATATAGAGCCAAGGGACTGGCTCCTCCGGAAGTGGTGACGGCTCATTCCACCAGAGGGATTTCTACGTCTTGGGCGGCTTCCCTTCATGTTGCACCAGATGTCATTTGCAGAGCGGCCTCATGGTCCTCAATTAACACTTTCATGTCACACTATTGTGTTGAACCTGCTTCTTTATCCTCAGTTGATTTTGGTTTAAAGATTTTGTCTGTTGACGGTGCAAATTAAACCTATTTCTGTTTGACCAGCAGTTGCCCACCCGGGTGTGTATGGCTAGTTATTTCCCATACGTGTGCTGCCATGGAGTCTGTCAGGAAAACGGAAAATTTATATCAATACTTACCGTAATTTTCCTTTCCTGATAGAACTCCATGGCAGCAGGAGTTCCCTCCCATCTGCTGGAGTAGTCTATATATGGAACACGGCTCCTGGCTTGGAGCAAAAATTTATGGGAGTGGGGTCCTATAGGGTAGGAGAGGAGGCGGAGCCTACCCATACGTGTGCTGCCATGGAGTTCTATCAGGAAAGGAAAATTACGGTAAGTATTGATATAAATTTTCCGTTATATATATATATATATATATATATATATATATATATATATATATATATATATATATATAGTTTGGGGGTTCTAACATATTCTCTAGCAAAAAATACAGATTTCTACATGTAAACAGAAGTGTCAGAAAAAGGCCTGAAGGTCAATTCGTTTTACATGTGTACTATTTTAATATTACTTTTGGTCTGTTGAAAGGGTAAGGGGTTTGACTGAGCCCCATACAAGTTCAATAGGGCAGGTGGTAGCAATTTAAACTGGACTTGCTTCTGCATTTCTGTACCTGCTCTGAGTTCATTGCTGTTACCAACGAGCTGGTATCCTTTGAGAAAGTCAATTTTTAGTACCCCTTTTTTGAAGCACAGAACACAGTCTGGGAGGGAGCTTATACACTAATGCTGTTTACTGTTGGAAACATACCTGCCCATATGTCTGGCCTGGAATGCCTTTAGAAAAAAAAAATGACCACACACACCAGCTAATTAGTAAATTTGGTCAGATGGTAAAGTGGCAGTGGAATGGATTTTCAATGATATGCAAGCAAGTTCTGTGACCATCTAGGAAGCTATGGTCATACATTTATTTAAGGTGTTGGACACATGTGCTTAGACAGCAGTGTAGTTTGGTAAGTGGGATGCATCTATGGTTTGTTATTTGTCTTATCAAATATACATTGATCACTCTTCTAGTGTGAAGCAACCGCAAAAAAAAACAGAGTATGGTATGTTATTATCTCATTCATCTGGAACCAAACAGCCTGCATGGATGAGGTGTTTAAAGCTGACATTTAAGAACATGGAAGGCCTAAAATTAAAGAGGATGTATAAGTGTTTTGTGTATTTATAACAGTCAAGACTTTAACCACTTTACCACCGGAGGATTTTGCTGTCTTACGTCTGGGCCACTTTTTGCGATTCGGCGCTGTGCGACTTTAACTGACAATTGCGCGGTCGTGCGACACCATACCCAAACGAAATTTACGTTCTTTTTTTTCCACAAACAGAGCTTTCTTTTTGCGCTATTAACAAAAAAAGAGCGTACATTTTGAAAAAACAACAATATTTTTCACATTTTTTTATATGAAATTCCCCCCAAAAAAATGTAAAAATCCAAATTTTTTTAAATTTTTGGCCAATTTGTTTTCTGCTACCCATGTTTGGTAAAAAAAATTCACAATAAGCGTATTTTGATTGGTTTGCGCAAAAGTTATTGCGTTTACTAAGGGAAAGATTTCTGTCATTTTTGGTGGTCAAGACAAGCCGGGGTCAGCAACTGGAAGCAGGATGGAGGTTTACAGGATCACAGATACACAGAAGGCTGAAGACAAAGCAGCACTGATCTTGAGTACTGGCTGAGTTTAAATAGCCTGTTTGGCCCCAGCATCTGTCACAGGTGTGTGCAAGCGTGCACGACAATGCGCGACTTCACATGTGCGTGCGCGAGGTTTGCGCATGCGCATATTTATTAGCCAGTGCCAAATTCTTACGTGCGCAAAAGGGAATATTTTTTAGTTTATGCCCAAAAGTTCATCCAGAGGAGAGTTTGCTGGCATATGCATTCTGATGGATATTTTTCTCATGTTATCCTGTTTCTCCTGACCTTTTTCTAAAACTGTGAACATTTGTCCACATAAAAAGGAGGTGTGTTTAATTTAGGATATACAGTATTGCTTTATTAGGTGGATTTAGGGCTGCATCAGTTCCTGCTCATGCTGTATTCATGACACTTTTATTTAGTTTTATATAACATATTTGTTCGGCATTGGTGCAGTACTATCAGATGTGATTTTATTTTTTCTAAAAAAATCTTCATTAATGCCTAATGTCACACTACAAGTTCGGAGACATCTGGATGTAAAGGAGAAAGATGCATAATTCTCTCTAATGAGACAATTCTCTTCACTTGTCTTTTGTAACTCTGCCAACCTAAATAAGACTTTATCAGAGCACACAGGTAATGCAGAAACGTCCTGCTCAGCACACGTATACTGTATATAAATGTATTTGGTTTATAGAGCTTCTTTCTGAAAGAATAACCAGCGTGACTACAGTAATAGCAACAAGGATTTATAGAGTGGTAAAAACACATTATGAATAAGGTTACAACACCTGCAAATACAGAGAAGTCACTGGAAGTAAATCATTTACTAAAGCTAACAATGACTGAAGTGATATAATTTAAACAGGGACAGACATGTTGGATAGATTTGACAGCCCTATATAACCCACATCTGAGCTATACTTACCATAGTAAGCTATAGTATGCTTTTTATTAAGGTTATATTTTAACTGAAATTAGGGCTAAATTTCAGAAAAACATCTCTGCATGTTACAAGGCACATTTCATGATTAAAATAACCTGTTATTCTGCCATTAAGTTCTAGACTTTCTTTGAAGGAGGGGTGTATGAAATTATCCTTACCAAACAGGATATTGTGCTAAGCTTATAGGTATATAAGAGAACCAGAATTGGCTAAGTGGAGGAATGGGTTTGATAATACACTTGGAAATACACCAGTAGAGAATTAATATGAGGTTTTTATAACTATATGGCACTGTGTATATGAGATAATAGCAATAGGACAGGATTATGTCTGTCAGAAAGATTCACAAATACACTCAATGGCCAGCTTCAGTTAAAGAACATAGCTTAGAACATTGGAACACTTGCATTTAGCACTTTGCTTCTGATCTGGATGAAAATAAAACAGCAATGATTTAAAAAAAATATCAAAAATGAAGGAACACTATCATCATTTAAATATTACAAAGAATCTAACAGAATATGTAAAAAGGAAATCAAGGACGCAAAACTTCAAGAAGAACAGCAGATTTCAAAAGAAGAGTAGGACAAAAAATTTCTTCTGTCAGGAAAGCCATAGTACAGATACTGTTTCCATGCACACTCGCATGCGCCAACATGCACACGCACATACTCAAATGCGAACATGCACTCGCGAATGCGCATCTGGCACCAAAAAGCCTATTTAAACAGAGCTTCAGCACTGGCTAATGGCTGTTTGGTCTACAGCATTCTGTGTATGTTCCTGCGTTCCTGTTTCCTGCATTTGACTTCTATGACCCGGCTTGCTTCAGACCATTCCTGTCTGCTACTTGTCCTGACCCTTGACTTCACCTCACATTCTGTCTCTGCCTGCTGCACCTGTTGATCCTGCCGCCATTGCCAAATCTGCCTGTGACCCGGCTACGCTTCTGTCTGCCGTATATGCCTGATCTGTCCATCTGTTACCGTCCTGGCTCATCTGACCCTGCTTCCAGCTTGCTACAGCTCCTTCAGTCCAGCTCTGCATCTTCTGGCACCTGCTTCCTGCTGTGCATCCACAGTCTGTCGTCGGCCAAGCCAAGCCAGTCTGCCCACTTCTAGCTATTCTGCTGGCACGCTTGCCGGCTGTCTCATCTGCCTGCTGTCAGCTACTCCTGGCTTCCTTCCATCTACTACCTGCACAGACTACTGGACTGATCATAAACGCTCTTACACCGGGCTGCTGTCTCACCTCCAGTGGCCCTTGAGCCGGAGCTGTAGGAGAGGCCTTCCTCCGCACATCAGGCTCACCAACCAGGTACGTGACATCTTCAATTATATTGATAGTAAAAAGGTCAGGTCTGAGCACGTGCTCACTCCATGCAGCCTGACCTTTCATGAACTACTGTCCCACATTGAACGGAACCCTCTGGCAGCATTGATTCCTTCCATGGGAGTACACTGAGCTGGCAAGCATCACTGCAGCAGCAATCAAGGGGGATTTAGCAGATACGGAAGAGATACACATTTGCGCAACCTGCGGACCCTGTCCTGGCTGTGGGTGAGATGACCCAAAGGAGGGTTCTCCCAGGTCCACTGATGCTACATATTCTGTGAGGACTGTCTGTGTATGCTCTGCGTACTTTCAATTTCCTCTGCTATCCCAGTCTTACTTACATCACATGCTGCCTTCTGATTTTCTCTGCCAAGTACTAAGCTAATCTACATGTGCACATAGCCGATTCCATGAACGGCTGCTTTTTTCCCCTAGCTCTACTAATGCAATCAATGACTTTAGACTATGGAACCAATGGATGAAACTTGTGCTCTGCACCCTGTCTCTGTGTTGCAGCACTGCATTTGAGACTGTCATTACCTAGTGGAGAACTTTGTTACACCTGCACTGTGCTTTACCAGAGCCCCCAGCTCACTACTTGCTTTCAGTCCTTCCCTGTGGTGTACAAGCAGTCACCAAGGGGTTTTCCATCCATCACCTCTATAGCTCCCACCTTCCACTGCCCCTTTCAGCGTGTGTTTGGGAGTGCATGTGAGCCTGGATCATCTGTTTTTAAGTATATGACAACGTTATCATACTGATGTTTTTTTTATAGTTTGGTGAAGGTATGGTGACTTTTTTTCATAATTTGTGATTAATAAACTTGTTTTTTTCTAAGAGATACCGCAGTTTGTTCCTTTTGGAGCCCCTTTGATGGGCACTTCTCTGTGCTTTTACCCCCACCTCCTTCCCAGGCCCTTTACAAAATAATCTGGAATGGGTGACAAAGAGAAGGCAAATGTATTAAATACTTTCTTGTGTATACAAAGGAGAATAGGGAAGCTCAAGTTCATAATGGAGATGATTTTGACACAGCCCCAAATGAACCGTAATGGCTCAAAATTGATATAGTTCAGAAATATTTTGACAGCATAAAGGTAAATAAGGCACCTGGGCCAGATGGCATTCATCCTAAAATAATTGAGCTCTGTCATTTTAAAGCCTTTGTTTCAAATTTTTAGGGACTCCTTAAGAATTGGAATAGTATTGCTGGATTGGCTTAGGGCCAGTGTGGTGCCTGTATTTAAAAATGGATCAAAGTCTTTGCCAAGTAACTACAGACCTGTTAGTTTAACTTCTATAGTTGGGAAGATACTGGAGAGTTTAATAAAAGACTGCATAGATGAGTTTTTGCTAGAAACAAAATGTGTTAACCACTTTCCTACAGGGCACTTAAACCCCCCTCCTGCCCAGGCCAATTTTCAGCTTTCAGCGCTGTCGCACTTTGAATGACAATTGCGTGGTCATGTAACACTGTACCCAAATTACATTTTTATTATTTTTTTTAAAACAAATAGAGCTTTCTTTTGGTGGTATTTAATTACTACTGGGGTTTTTATTTTTTGATGAACAAACAAAAAAACTTTTTTTATAGTTTATTATAAAATTTTGCAAACAGGTATTTTTTCTCCTTCATTGATGTGTGCTGATGAGGCGGCATTGATGGGCCCTGTTAAGCACTGATAGGCTGCACTGATGGGCACTGATAGGCTGCACTGGTGGGCACTGACAGGCGACACTCATGGGCACTGATAAGGGGGCACTGATGGACACTGATAAGGCAACTCTGATAGGTGGCACTGATGGGTGGCACCGGTGGGCACTGATGGGTGGCATTGAAGGGCACTGGTAGGTGGCTCTGAAGGGCACTAATAGGCAGCACTGATGGGCACTAATAGGTGGCACTGATGGGTGGTACTGATGGGCAATGATAGGCACTGGTAGGTGACACTTATGATGGGGCACTGATAGGTGGCACTGGTGAGCACTGATAGGTGGCACTGGTAGGTGGCACTAGTGGGCACTGGTAGGTGGCAATAGTGGGCACTGGCAGATGCCACTGGTGGGCACTGGTAGGTGGTGCAGGTGTGAACTGGTAGGTGGCACTGTTGGCCACTGGTGGGTGACACTGGTGGACACTTGTGGGCACTGGTAGGTGGCACTGGGGGCACAAATAATCCCTCTCCTCTTCGGGACCGATGTCCCTCTGACAGCAGCCGGTGATTGTTTTTTTTTTTCTCCTCACACTGATAGTGTGAGGAGAAAAAAAACAGCTGATCGCCTGTTGCTGTTTACTTTACATGATCAAATGTAAGCTGACAGCTGATCACATGGTAGGAGGGCGGGATCGCCCCCTTACTCCAATCTGTGATCAGGCGAGTCTCATGAACTCACAGAGTAAGCCGGGCATGCTCCGCAGGGAGCGCACAGGCCGCTCGTTGCCGAGAGGACGTCAATGTACGCCCTCCCACTGTAGCCGTCATTCGGCTATAGCGCAGGCATCAACTAGTTAAGCAATAGACAGCATGGATTCATGAAAGACAGAACTTGTCAAACAAATCTGGTTTCTTTTTATGAGGAGGTAGCAAAAACACAGACAGGAGTGGCTGTGGACGTAGTATACTTGGATTTTGCAGCAGCGTTTGACACAGTTCCCCACACACGGCTAATGTGTAAGGTAAAGTCTACAGGCTTGGAAAGATCAGTTGATAAAACACTGGTTAAAAGGCCAAACTCAGAGAGTAGTGGTTAATGATTCATGCTCTGAATGGTCTAAGGTTATCAGTTGTGTACCCCAAAGTTGGGAGTTGAGACCCTTACTTTTTAATATATTTGCAGTGGGTATAGTAAAGAATCACCCCTCATTTTGTTGCTTTGCATCCTGAAATGAAGACAGACAGTTTCTGTTTTATCCATCTGTATTTACTCATAAGTGCAACTTATAACATCCAAGTGAATGATATAATACCAACATATCAGAAAATAATCAAAAACAGAATTACTGAGTTGTAAAATGGATCACCCCCTTGTGTCAGTATTTTGTTGAACCACCTTTTGCTTTAATTACAGCCTGTTGGGATATGTCTCTATTAACTTTGCACATCTAGATTTTGCAATATTTGCCCACTCTTCTTTTCAGAACTGAGCAAGTTCAGGTAAAATTGATGATGGTTATTTGTGGACTGCAATCTTCAAGTCATTCCACAGATTTTCAATGTGATTTAAGTCCTGGCTCTGACTAAGCCATGCAAGAACATTCACCTTTTTCTCCTTCAACCACTATGTGGTCATTTTTGCTGTGTGCTTTGGGTCATTGCCAAGTTGATGTCAGGAACCATAAATCAGACGGAGACAGAAAATGCAGTAAAATCACACCTTTAATGTAATGGTAAAAAATGGTACAGAACAGTAAACATAGTCAAAACATAAGCCAGGAAGTCAAAACAGGACGTCAGACTAGCCATTGATCTGGAAACCAGAAATCAGTGTAGTTGGAGGCAGAGGTACAGGCCTTTGAGGAGTGGCTTTTTTCTTGCAAACCTCTCATACAAGCCACATTTGTGCCTTACCACCCATAGTTGATTGTTTGCTTCAGTTCCACTATCAGGGACTGAAATACTTCAGGGAAAGTTCTTTTCATGTTGAGGTAATCAAAATGACCACAGCTAATCACAGTTGAAAGTTAATTGACATTGTGTGCCATTTTAGAGGTGATTAGCTACATCTGTTTGAGTTTACAAGTCATTTTTTGGAGGGGGTGATCCTTTTTCCAACTCAGTGATTTTTATATTGAATTTTTTTGTTTTTTTTCTGACATGTTGGTGGTTATATTTTTCACTTGGCTGTTATAAGTTACACTAAGTAAATACAGCTGAATAAAACAAAAACGGTGTCTGTCTTAATTTCAGGCTGCAAAGCAACAAAATGTGATTCTTTTAAAAGTGGGGTGATTCTTTTCTATACCCCTTGTATAAATGATAAAGGATCTGGGATTAAAAGTACTATTTCAGTGTTTGCAGATGACAGCAAGCTATGCAGTGGAATAATGTCCTTACAGGATGTCTCCAACTTACAGGCTGACCTCAATGCACTGTTTATGCACTTGGGGCTAGGAATATGCATGCATCATACATACTAGGGGGAGTACAACTGGGGGAATCAATGAAGGAGAAGGATTTGGGTGTTCTGGTAGATCATAAGCTTAAAGGAGTTGTAAAAGACAGAAGTTTTTTTAACTTAATGTATTCTATGCATTTTACTTTATAAAACGCCTTCTGTATGTAGCATCCGCCCCAGCCTCCCTAATACTTACCTGAGCCCCATCTCTATCCAGCAGTGTCCATGAGTCCCTCGGCCATCTCCCTCCTGATTGGCTGAGACACAGCAGCAGTGCCATTGGCTCCCGCTACTGTCAATCAAAGTCAGTTAGCCAATCAGGAGAGAGAGGGGGCGAGGCCGAATAGCAGCTCCGTGTCTGAATAGACACACGAAGCTGCAGCTCGGCTTGGGTGCCCCCATAGCAAGCTGCTTGCTGTATGGTATTCGACAGGAGGGAGGGGCAAGGAGCACCGAAGAGGGACCTGAGAAGAGGACGATCTGGGTTGCTCTGTGCAAAACCAACTGCACAGAGGAGGTAAGTATAATGTGTTTGTAATTTAAAAAAAAAAACACGAGACTTTACAATCACTTAAATAATAGCATGCAATGCCAAGCAGCAGTTTCCAAAGTGAGCAAAATACTTTCTTGTATTAAGAGAGGCATGGACTCCACAGAGAGATATAATTTGCCCCTGTGCAAATCATTAGTAACTCCTCATCTGGAATATGCAGTTCAGTTTTGGGCATCAGTTCACAAAAAGGATATCGCGGAACTGGAGAAAGTGCAAAGAAGGGTTACCAAACTGAGGAAAGATTAGAGGGACTGAGTTTAATCTCTCTTGAGAAGAGAAGATAAAGGGGGGATATGATCAACATGTATAAAGACATAAGTGGTCCATATAGTAAACTGTGTAGAGTTATTGACTTTTTACTTTCAAATATTTTATTTTATTGAATAAAACAAAAGCAATACAAACTGTCTGTAATGTTCTGGTACCTTTGGGTACCCTAATTACTCTTTCATAAGTGTATCTTAAAGGTGTATGCGCACCTTACCAAAAGAGAATGGTGGGGCGCATACACCTTTAAGACTGATGCTGTCATAACTGAGCGCCGGACTGGATGGCTATTTAGATCGCCGGCTCTCACTCACATGTGTTCGTTCAAACTGCTTTGTGCCTTGATGCTAACCTGTCTTGAAGCTCTCATGCTTGCAAGCATACCTCGCTGTCGGAACCACGCTGCGCTGATCCCTGTATCCCGCTACCGGATCATCCGCTCTTGCCGAACCTCTCCTCTGCTACATTGCTATTAGTGATAAGTACCCCACAGGGGAAACCTCTATAACCTTTATACTAAAGCTTACACTATCTAGCTCTGCATACTAAGGACTATTACTACATCTGCATTATCTAAGATTGCTAGCTCTTGAGCCTACTACCACCTGTTCCTGCACTGGGTTGATCTCTCTTGTATGTCCACCTGCTACTCTGTCATCTGCTACCATACATGATTGCTAAACCTATCTGCATCCCATCTGCTACTATCTTACTTTCAAGAACATTCCTTTCAAGTGTCTGTCATCTACCATCTCTACCCAACCTGTCTCTTCAGCCTATCATCACTGTGTTACTATATACATAAGTCACTCTAGGAAACATCTTATTGAGTGTGTGTATTTACTTGCTGAATTGAGATCCTTAACACATGATGAGTCATTGGGAGTTGGGATTGGTGTCTCAGCGTTTCTCTACATGACTACTGAAGTGGAATATTTCTGCAGCTGAAAATCCACATCATACGTAAAACGCAGGAGCGTTACACTGTCAAATGCAACCACTAGCAATCAACAATGAAATAAGAGATCGATCTGAACAATGCATAACAACAATGAAGTACACAGAAGAGCATTTACTGGCCAACTAAGAACGACGACCAAAGAAAAGGCCTATTACGTGTGCCAATAAACAGGAACCAGTGATGGAGAGACTTCCCCATATCCCCCCGGGAGCCAAGCAGAATCTTGTGGGGAGGAGGGGTGAACACACAGCAAATCGGTGAGGGAAACCCCGGCCCCAAGCACCCAGGAGGGTTGCGACACATTTGGGGGCAGGTACGGAGGCAGATGCAATGGGAAAAGGCTCCACAAGGAGGAGTGGGGGAAGCCCTAATCCTAAAAGCAATAAATAAAAAATAAAATAAAATACAAAAATCAGACGAAATGAGTAGAAAGATAGGGGTAAGAGAGACAGAAGGAAGAAGGGGCAAGTAAGCAGGACAAGGATGAAGCAAGGGAGGGAGAGTCACTGGGGTACAGTAGGTGTGGTAAGTCAGGGAAGTCTACAAGGGAGTTATTGACTTTAAGGTCATCACAGAGCACAAGGTTGGTTGTATTGGTTGGTTGTATTGGTTGTATTAATCAACCTCAGTACAACTGGCCTGATTGATTTTTGTCATGCGATTACTCCCAGCTGCTATAGCTGCTAGCAGTAATCATTGTATTCTGCCAGCCAGGAAAGCTCCCTGCCTCCCCACCCTCTGGCAGAACACGATAGCACTGTGGGAGGGATTCCCCCATCAACATTGACTGTGTTGATGGGGTAATCAAGCCATTTTTTTAAAAAAACAATGTGAATCATTAATAGCTTTCCCAAGACAACCTTTCTCAAACAGGATTCCATGGAAACCTAGGTTTTCTAGGTTCAGTCCAGTATGTGCTAAAACGAGAAGACCATTGCATACAATGAGAAGACTAGTAGCGTGCATGGTAAGCAGCGCATTCACAGGGCAGAGCAGGTGTACGCACAGCACTGGCATTGGCATTGGCACCAAACAGCTTTTTTAAACCAGACTGTGACATGAACACATTACTGAATGGTCTTATGATTTCCCTGTGACCTGACCTGTTATGTTTTCTCTCTTGTATGACCTGGCTTGCCTTTGACCTGTCTTTGGATTTCTATCTACCTTGTTGTGACCCTGGCCTGTGCTTGGACTCTGTTGCTAATTCAGTACCTTTGCTGCCCAAGTGTGAGCTGACCTTGGCTTGTATCATGACTCATATTGCTTTACCTCGCTGCCCGGCTCTTGATGACCTAAGGCTTGTGTTCTGGATTCTCTTCTGTCTTCTGATCAAGTGTCACTATGTTTCAGCCTCTGGTCCTTGTCCGGTGGTCCACAGTCATTTGTGTCCTGCAACCAACAGTTAGCACTGCCTGCTACATCTGCTCCCGTGCTACTATGTGTCCTTATATCTCCTGTTACCACAACTAGGAGTATGTGTGTGTCCATAGATATTGACCATGCTCGGACCATGCTAAATAATAGTAATACATTTTTCCACACCTCTCTCTCCAACGCCTCTTTGTTCAACCTCCCAGGAAAAATGTCCTCATCAGTTCAAGTCTTTAGAGACTTGGTTCTGAGTGACATTGAACAAATTAAAATAAAAAAAAAACCCAGTAACAATGCTTTGCAAATAGGCCTACAGGCACTATGTGAACACAAGGACATAGTCATCAGCTGACAAGGGGGGCGGTATTGTCGTCATGGACAAGGATGACTATGTCCTTGAAATGAATAACATTCTTGGAGATAGGGAGACTTACAAAATTCTTAATAAAAATCCAACTCTAAAATATAAGAAGGATTTACAGCTTCTAGTAGACAAAGCATTTGGAAATGGCATCCTCAATACTAAAGAAAAAGATTTTCTTATTCCGTTAGCCCCACGCTTACCCGTTATTTACTTTCTTCCCAAAGTACATAAAAACCCAGTTAAACCTCCGGGATGCCCCATAATTAGTGGGATTGATTCCCTTTGTTCACGTATTGGAAAATAAGTGGACGAGTTCCTTCAGCCGTTAGTGTCTGATATGCCTTCATATCTAAAAGACACTACCCATGTCTTAAATATTTTACAAGATGTGACATGGAAAGAAGGTTTTATAATGGCTACAGCGGACGTAATGTCCTTATATACCATTATACCTCACCAATTGGGACTAGAAGCGGCCAAATACTATCTAGACTGCAGCAGTAATTTAGAAAGGGAACAGAAGTCCTTTATTTTGGATATACTTAATTTCGCCATGACCCATAATTTTTTTAGGTTCAATGGGATTTACTATTTACAAGACCGTGGCGTGGCCATGGGAGCCAAATTTGCCCCAAGTTTGGCTAGCTTGTTCATGGCCAGATGGGAGGAGGATGTCATCTATGGGGACCGACCGCCACAGCTTATTATAGATGACATCCTCCTCCTCTGAGACGGTGACCAAACATCCCTTGATTCCTTCATGTCCAAACTAAACGTTAATGACAGGGGAAGCAAGTTGGATTGTACCAGCAGCACCACACAGATCAATTTCCTTGATCTGAATCTGATGGTGGATGGTGATAGGCTTCTACTTTTTTTAAAAAAACAGATCGCAACGGGTTCATCCCCAAGGACAGCTGCCACCACAACTCATGGCTGAAAGCAGTCCCCAAGGGGCAGTTTATGAGGTTGCAGCGAAACTGCACCCATTTGGGAGATTTCTTGATGCAGGCTTCAGATTTAAAAATAAAATTTGTAGATAAGGGTTATACAGAAGACACCCTAGATACAACCCTTAGGGAAGTTGCCAATCTAGATAGATCAACCTTACTGGCTCCTAAAACCAGGAAGGAGCAAGATAACAAAACTTTTAAAAACTGTTTTGTTACATCTTTTTCTACGCAGCACCATCTGATCAAGAAAATAATACGCAAGCACTGGTCAGTAGTTAAAAACGATCAAGTTTTAGGTCCGGCCATCCTGAGCAACCTAATGTAATTTTCAGAGGAGCCCCGTCTTTAAGAAATCAAATAGCTCGTAATGTGATAGAAAAACCCGCTAGACCAGTGGTTCTTAACCTTGTTGGAGGTACTGAACCCCACCAGTTTCATATGCGCATTCACCGAACCCTTCTTAATTGGAAAAATAAAATATGATTTTTTCAAATTCAAAACATAGGTATATATTTAGGTATATATTTATACATAGGTGCACAAAATAAACAAAATCATTAAAGAACAAAACCATTAAAACATGATTTTCACACAAAAACATAATAATGAATATTTACTGCAAATCAGTGTGACTTCTGCTGTTGTCTTTCAGAGACCAGTTCAGAAATGACCTCCGCCGAACCCGTGAGACTGACTCACCGAACCCCTGGGGTTCGATCGAAGCCAGGTTAACAACCACTGCGCTAGACCCTTATTCTTTCCTGAGTTTAAGGGTTTCTATCCATGCAAAAAATGCAACATCTGCACCCTTAATACTTTTAAAGGAAGGAAGATAGAAAAGATTACATCTACTAGTACGGGTAGAGAATATTCTATCAAATCTTTCATTACCTGCTCTACTCCCAATGTTGTATACATGTTACAATGTAGTTGTGGCAAACAATACATTGGGCGGACCCTGCGGAATATGCAAATACGCATGGGCGAACATGTAGCCAACATTCAGAAGGGATTCCCGGGTCACAGTGTCTCGAAACATTTTGACAGGTGTCACCGTAGGAACCCCAAGAAAACTTTGTTTGTAGCTTTTGATCGATATATTCCTAATTGGAGAGGGGCCAACATCAAAAGAGAACTATCCCGTGCCGAGACACGATGCATATATATTCTTAAAACGTATGTCCCTCACAGATTAAACGTTGAATGGGACATTAATTATTTCATCAACAACAATTAGTATATATCCTATTTTGAAGTTCTATTTTTTACCAAACTTTTACCCTTTATGCTGCTGTCTTGGATTTTTTATGTACTATCTTTTATGGATTATGTAAGTTATTTTATTAATAGGGGTTTATCGATAATTTTTTACCATTGATTGTATTTTAAATATTTTATGTTTTTATATTAGGGGACATCACAACCAGCTACATGCACCTTATTTTTAATTCTCTTATTGGATAAAGACTTTTGGATGATGGAATAAGGCTTGGCATATTAAGACAAGTAGTCATTCCCTTATTCCCCACTATATGGAGTATAACATATATTTTTTTTTTACAATGCTAACTTATGGATCAAACATTAATTTATGCTTTTGTAATAATTATTTTTCAGTTTTATCTGATCATTTTATACTCTATTTATAATTTATAGATTGAATAATGCTAATTTTAAGGTATGTTCCATTAATCACAACGTGTCCATAGATAATCGATAATATTCCGCGTTCTATTGGTCACAGCGTGTCTATGGACAATCAGCATCAGACGTTTATTGTTTCTATATTTCAATCGGTCCATTTAAATTATACAGGTAAACTCTTCCTCTCACCCGGAATTGTTTTTTGCCGTGGACCATTTGTGTTTTTCTCTATTTTTTCTTATTACATTGCCCACAAGGTGCATGGCGCCGCTGTGTTTTCCGCCCTATACTGCTGTGATTGGCTAATGACGCGGTGGCGTGACCGCCTCCTGGGGATATACAGGCGTGTAGTGAGCGTCCGGTAACCACGCCCTGGACGACATCACGTATGACGAAACCGGTCGGGCGGTACCTGACGCTCAACCACCATGCCCCTTGTAGCCTGGCTTGTACACAACACGCGGGACGCCGCTGATTTTACATGCTGTATTGATGCGATTCGTTTTACCTACTGGATGTAAGTGCAACCTTTAAATAAATATACTGCTTATCTTTACTGGTTTACACTATGGGTCTTCGTGTCTCTTTTCCCATATATGTGGCTTACTTGTACTTGGACCGTGCTTAACCTGACCTGGGAGAGATTGATTGCCTCACTTAAGATCCTACTAAGATGAGTGTTCAGATATCTATCTCAGCGTATGTGGCCTGACCATTGATTTGGGGGCCATTTTTTCTGGTAAGCAACCATTACAGCAGATTTGTCACGGGTGTTTTTCCAGTTATCTTCTTCGGAATTCAACGTCTCCCTTTTTACCATTCACTCTGGATCTTGCATATACACCTTTGGAAGTTTTGACTTTTCTAACTTATATGCACATTTATTGATCATATTTGCACTTTTTGGTCACTTCATTAGTTTTGAGTTGCAACAATTATTGTGTTATTTTTGGTAACCAATTTATATCAATTTAAATACATGGTTCATTTTATGTTAGCGCTGCACTATTTGTTTTCCATAATTTTTGATTTATATAGATCAAGTGTTTCAGCTGCTTCACATTATCAATTTCTGTCATTTTCTGTTTATATTAATTCACTTAGCGCAGGATCTTCTTGTTTTTCATCCATATAGATACACACAGCCCAGCATCCCCAGGTGTGTCACCATAGGAAGCAGCTTCCCATGGTAACATAATCAGAAGAGGAGAAGAGTGCCGACAAAGGACCCCAGAAGAAGAGGTTCTAGGCTACTCTGTGCATTACCATTGCACAGAGCAGATAAGTATACCATGTTTATTATTATAATTATAAAATAATATCCTCTACATCTACTGTAAGGGAGGAGTTAAGGAGGAGTAAGGGAGGAGTTCACTGACTGCCAATATAAGGGGGCATATGAGCCATGAACTGTAAATACAATAATTTTAGCAGGAGTTTCCCAAGTCCTGAAAGTTATTTCAAGGGTACTTTAATGCCTAAAAGTTTAATAAAGGCTAATCTAAAGAGCTCAAGAAAGGTTTTGGTTTTAATTTTTTCCACAGTACTTCCCAGTCCTGATGGAAATAATTTGGATACGCAGGTGGTTTATGGGGATATGCCTAAAGGACAGGTTAAAGTTTATATAAAGCTCAGACATTTCAATATTTAGAGAATGTAGGAAATTTGCAAAAAAATAAAAAATAAAAATACTGTCAGGTTTTTGTTTTTTATGACAACTTGTAGACACAATAGGAAGTAAGAAGAAATCTCCCCAAAGAGTGGCAAAGCCCTCTTAGATAGTTGAAATTGCATCAAGTATCTTCAGTGTTGCCAACCGCCCGTAGATTTACGGACAGCCCGTAAAAACAGGGCACTTTTCTCCTGCCCGTAAATGCCCGTAGCAGGAGAAAAGTGCCCGTAAATCTATGGCGGCGGCGGCACTGTCAGAACTGCGCGTGCGCGGCGCGCAGTTCCGAAGATCCCCGAGCTCTCTCGCACTCGCAGAGAGATGCAGACTCGCACTGGATGATGATCGTCGCCGGACGAGTGCCACGGCCCGCCTGCGCCCGCCCCTGCCTCCGCCCCCCGCCGTCATTTAAATTTTCCCGCCGGCCGCCAGGCGCTGCGCCAGCAGTATGGAGTGGAGTCTGTGCTCCAGCGCAGCTGTGGAGTGTGGACAAGAACTAGAACTCTAGAAGATGCCGCTGGACGGACGGATGGTGGAGTGGAGTGGACAGAGCAGACAGGCTGCGACAGCAGAGGCAGAGAGAGCACACAGAAGAGCAGGAGGACTGGTCTGGTGAGTGGGGTTCTGAGCCACCGAGGCTCAGACACTCAGTACACTGAAGTAGTAGAGAGATGAGTCAGGGGGCAGAGGACATCAGTGTCCTGCTCCTGTGCCCCCTTCACCTCTCCACAGGCAGTGTCACACAGCTTCACTCTGCAGTAATGTCACTGATATTGCTATGGAGAGGTGAAGGGGACTTAGGAGGAGGACACTGATGTGGAGAGCTAAGGTAAGGGGGACAGAGGAAGAAACTACTGTGAGGGGGTGAGGAGGGCACTTCCATTGTCCACGCAGGCTCTGACCACCCCCTGTACCATGACCGCAGTCTCTGACCACCCCCTGTGCCATGACCGCAGTCTCTGACCACCCCCTGTGCCATGACCGCAGTCTCTGACCACCCCCTGTGCCATGACCGCAGTCTCTGACCACCCCCTGTGCCATGACCGCAGTCTCTGACCACCCCCTATGCCATGACCGCAGTCTCTGACCACCCCCTGTGCCATGACCGCAGTCTCTGACCACCCCCTGTGCCATGACCGCAGTCTCTGACCACCCCCTGTGCCATGACCGCAGTCTCTGACCACCCCCTGTGCCATGACAGCAGTCTCTGACCACCCCCTGTGCCATGACCGCAGTCTCTGACCACCCCCTGTACCATCTCCGCAGTCTCTGACCACCCCCCTGTGCCATGACCGCAGTCTCTGACCACCCCCTGTGCCATGACCGCAGTCTCTGACCACCCCCTGTGCCATGACCGCAGTCTCTGACCACCCCCTGTACCATCTCCGCAGTCTCTCACCACCCCCCTGTGCCATGACCGCAGTCTCTGACCACCCCCTGTACCATGTCCGCAGTCTCTGACCACCCCCTGTACCATGTCCGCAGTCTCTGACCACCTCCTGTACCATGTCCGCAGTCTCTGACCACCCCCTGTACCATGTCCGCAGTCTCTGACCACCCCCTGTACCATGTCCGCAGTCTCTGACCACCCCCTGTACCATGTCCGCAGTCTCTGACCACCCCCTGTACCATGCCCGCAGTGTCTGCCCACCCCCTTCACCATGCCCGCAGTGTCTGCCCACCCCCTTCACCATGCCCGCAGTGTCTGCCCACCCCCTTCACCATGTCTGCAGTGTCTGCCCACCCCCTTCACCATGTCCGCAGTGTCTGCCCACCCCCTTCACCATGTCCGCAGTGTCTGCCCACCCCCTTCACCATGTCCGCAGTGTCTGCCCACCCCCTTCACCATGTCCGCAGTGTCTGCCCACCCCCTGTACCATGTCCGCAGTCTCTGCCCACCCCCTGTACCATGTCCGCAGTCTCTGACCACCCCCTGTACCATGTCCGCAGTCTCTGACCACCCCCTGTACCATGCCGCAGTCTCTGACCACCCCCTTCACCATGCCCGCAGTGTCTGACCACCCCCTTCACCATGTCTGCAGTGTCTGCCCACCCCCTTCACCATGTCTGCAGTGTCTGCCCACCCCCTTCACCATGTCTGCAGTGTCTGCCCACCCCCTTCACCATGTCCGCAGTGTCTGCCCACCTCCTGTACCATGTCCGCAGTGTCTGCCCACCTCCTGTACCATGTCCGCAGTGTTTGCCCACCTCCTGTACCATGTCCGCAGTGTTTGCCCACCTCCTGTACCATGTCTGCCCACCTCCTGTACCATGTCTGCCGTGTCTGCCCACCTCCTGTACCGTCTCTGACCACCTCCTGTACCATGTCTGACCAGAGTCTGCAGACTCTGATGTAAGGGGGAACTCTGTGCTGGCTGGGTTATGGTAACCCAACCTTCATGTAAATTTGAGAAATATGTTTTTTGACTTTTGTTTAACTTTAACACATTGCTAATAGCACTAGCTATATGTTTATAGTTAAAATATTGATATTTGCACGGTTTAGCACTGAAAATTGTTATTTTAGGTACTTTTTTCAGTGTCCGTAAAAAATTGGTGCTGTCCGTAAATTTTGGACGTTCTGCCAGTAAATTTCCCTCCGGGGGGTTGGCAACACTGATTCTTCACTGGAAGATTTCTCTTCATTTCTAATCCAGAGGCAACCCAAAACGTTGGATTTACCCCAACTTTCAGTTGTGGTGACAGCAGTCACCAAGACAAAATAGGGGGTAAATCTCTATATTCAAATTTTTCAGAACACAATTTGAAAAACCTACAGCAATAAAATGTTTGCTAAATCTTGACTAAAGGAGTGTTATTTGTGCAGGCTTTTTTTGTCTTACGTATTGTTAGTACAGTATAGGAATTTATATTTATCAATGGTGAACTTCATTCATAGCTTTAACTCATGGTACCATTAATTAGTACCTTGCTGTTCTCTGTAGAAATGAGAATTCATAGATATCATTAGGATAGGTTATAAATATTCCAGAGAAGTATAAACAACTGTTCAGTCACTACTAAATTGGAGCTTATAATCAAATTATATTACCACAGATGTAGAAATGCACATTTGTAGATCTAATAAACAAGTCCTTTAACTCATTAGAATGTCTTTAGACCACTAAACCTTCACATTGGTCACATACTGTATAAGAAAATGTTATTAAAGAGTGGGTTGAAACAATATAGTAATCATATATTTTTTGTCACCTTCTGTTTAAATAGAATACTTCAAAACTCAAACTGTGTATTTCACATAAATCATTTAAAGTGTTATTAAACTTACAACAGTAAAAATCAGTCTGTATATGCATCTATATTTATCTATATATAGGGCTATTGATCACATAATATCAGGTGATAGAGTATTTTAATCAGTCACTTGCGTATACCCTATTCCCATCACATCTCTATCTATATATAGGGCTATTGAATACATCATATCAGATCATTGAGTATCTATCGGTCAGTTGCGTACACCCTATATTGATCTCTATAAACATCATGTCCAAAAGGCTGAGAAGGAGAGACAGATGCTCACAGGCCACGAAAAGAGGGCAAGCAGCCTCTGTGTCCATTGTGAAAAGTGGTGGTCACAGTCGATACAGTGCATCCTCTGCAGGCGGGGCCCGCCCATCCTTTATTTCCGGTGTAACGTGAGAATTACCTACCCCCGTGAGAAAAACCTACCCTCGTCACTTCCGGCCAGGAACAGCTGAGCAGTGCATGCTCACAGCCCCGGATACCTAAAGGAACAACTGAGGAGCAGACTAGTGCGCATGTGCACTAGTATGAAAATAGCACCGTGTACCGTGAAAAAAACCTACCCACGCGGCGGTTAAATAAAACAGCTGTGCTGCAATACGAGTCATCTCCACTCCTGTCCCTGTCACTTCCCTGCTCTTGGCAAGTAAATATAAAAGCGCTGGTGGCTCCGTGATTTATGTTTTCATACACCCGCCGCCGCTTTTATATTTACTTGCCGAGAGCAGGGAAGTGACAGGGACAGGAGCGGAGATGAGTCGTATTGCAGCCCAGCTGTTTTAATGTAACCGCTGCATTACATACAGTGCCGTACACCGGAAGTGACGAGGGGTAGGTTTTTCTCACGGGTAGGTAATTCTCACGGAACACCGGTGCTGCCCATGTTATTCAGCCACAACATGTGGAAGATTTGGTGGAGTGGATCAATATGCCGTCCTCATCCTCCTCGTCCTTTAACACCCACGCTCACAGTAGTTTGCCTTCCACCACAGCTGCAAAAGCGGCCCATTCCACAGGCTCCTTCTCCACAGCTACTTCTTCTTTAACCCCCACCATCATGCACGGAGGAGTCACCTGAACTATTCCATCATAGTGTCAGTGACTTGCTGGAGGATCCTTGGAGGATGCGCAGCAATTTGAAAGCTATGATGTTGGTTCCCAGGTTAATGAAGGGAATAACGTGAGCCTAGAGAGAGGGGGTGACAATGACGGACAAGAAACCAGCAGTCATGATGCCACAGCTGAAGCATATTGCCAAGTTTGCTCCAGTGACGAGGAGGGAGGGGATTATGAGGTCATTGACTGTACTTGGGTGCCTGACAGGATTGGGGAGGAGGGGGAGGAGGAGGACGCACAACTCCAATGAGGCAGGATGTGTTCCAGGTGCCGCCATAGCAGTAGCCAACCTATTGCATCACAGCACAGAACTCTACAGGTGCAGGGTGCTGCAAACTCCCCACAGACTCCCAAAAGTTCATTTGTGTGGGCTTTTTTCAGCACATGTGAAGTAGACTACAGCATTGCTGTTTGCAACAACTGTCTGAAGTGGATCAATCGTGGCCAGAACACCAGCTGCTTGAGCACCACATGCTTGACAAGGTGCCATGCAGTCCGTTGGCAACAGCACCTGAAAGAGGCACCAGATCAAAATAAGCATACATCACCTTGCTCCTCATCTGTGATCTCTAACCCTACTATACCTCATACCTTCTCAAATACCAGCATTGAGAGGGATGATGGTATAGCAATGACTGCCACAGAGACTTGCACCCAATCTGCTAGCAGTACGCCACCACTTGATTTGAGCAGCAGGCAAATTTCACTACCCCAGTTGCTGAACCGTAGAAAGAAATACTGTCCCAGCCATCCGCATGCTCAGCGTTGCAATGCTAGCTTGGCCAAATTGCTAGCATTACAATTGCTGCCTTTTCATCTGGTAGACTCTGTTCCCTTTCGCAAATTTGTGGAATGTGCTGCACCGCAGTGGCAGGTCCCAAAAAGGCATTTCTTTTCACGTAAGGCCATTCCGGCTCTCTACCGTCATGTGGAAGGCAGTGTTTTGGCCTCATTGGACAGAGCAGTCAGCAGGAAGGTGCACATTACTGCTGACTCTTGGTCCAGCAGGCATGGACAGGGATGTTACATTTAATTAATGGCGCACTGGGTAACTCTGCTGGCAACTGGGAAGAATGCAGGACAGGGTTCGTTGTTGCAGCTTGTTTTGCCACCACGTCTCCAAAAACCTGGTGCTGGTTCTGCCACATCTGGCTACTCCACCTTCTCCTCCTCCTCCATGTCGTGTTCTGCTCAATTGTCCTCTGAAGCAGCAGTGCTCCCTAAGCGTTCAAGGAGCTAGGCAAGCAGTCAGGCTAAAAGATGCCATGTCGTGCTTCAGTTGGTCTGTCTAGGGAATAGGAGTCACACCAGTGCAGAGATTCTGTCAGCTTTGCAGGGGCAGGCTCAGAGATGGTTGACGCCAGGACAGCCTAAGCCAGGAATGGTTGAATGCGACAATGGCACCAGCCTTCTCTCCACCCTCCGACAGGGACACTTGACACATGTTCCATGCTTGGCACATGTTCTGAATCTGGTGTGCAGCATTTCTTGAGCAGATACCCAGACTTCCAAGATCTCCTGAGGCAGGCCAGAAAAGTCTGTGGCTATTTCTGCCGTTCGTACAATGTCAGTGCTCGCTTATCTGACATTCAACGGGAATTCAACCTGCCCACCAACCGCCTCATTTGTGACATGCCCACCAGGTGGAACTCGACGGCAATGCTGCAGCAGCTGCACATGCAGCAGAGGGCCATCAATGAGTACCTGTGTGAGTATAGCACAAGGACAGGGTCAGGGGAGCTTGGCTTTTTTTCGCCATGCCAGTGGCTTTTGATAAAGGATGCATACATCGTCCTGTCACCGTTTGAGGAGGCCACAAGGGTGGTGAGACGGGATGATGCATACATCAGTGACACTATCCCTCTAGTCTACCTGCTGGAGCACACCCTGCATTGAATCATGGACAGGGCACTTGAGGCAGAACAGCGGGAGGAAGAGGAGGACTTACTTTCCGCAAAAGGCCCCTTTTATGCAGATATCATTCCTGCAGGGCCACAAAACACACAGGAGGAAGAGAAGGAGGAGGAGGATTTTAGGGATGTAGAGGATAGCATACAGCAGTCTTCAAGGGATGGTTTTGATTCCCCAGAAACCCCAGGAGTTGTATGTGGTTGGAGAGAGGTTGCTATTGTTGACAATGTCATCATTAGTGACCCAGAGGACTCAGAAGCTCATGCCTCCTTAAACTTACGTTGTATGGGATCCCTGATTCTGCAAAGCCTGTGAAAGGACCCGAGGATTTGTGCTATCAAGGAGAGAGATAATTACTGGTTGGCAACCCTTCTTGATCCACGTAACAAGGGTAAGAGCTCATCCTACCTTCGCAGAGGGAGCAGAGGATGAAACATCTTGAGGAGGCCTTAACAAAAATGTGTGTACCGCCTTTCCAAACACTGGGAGGTCAACATTCTCTGGACGTGTTTTTGAGGCATCGTTCAGCCAAAGGAGGAGCGATGGAGAAGCAGACGGCTGACCGATACCTTTAAACAGTTCTTTAGTTCTCAGCAGCACCCAGGGCTGTTAGGTTTAAGGAACCATCGGCAGCGTCTCCATCATAGGGTGCATGATTATCTAATCGCAAGAGCAGACTTGGAGACCTTTCCAGCTGAGCATTCACTGGGTTACTGGGTCTTGAGGATGGACCACTGGCCAGAACTTGCTCAATACCCAATGGAGCTACTGGCCTGTCCTGCTTCTAGTGTGCTTTCCAAGTGGACATTCAGTGCTTCTGGAGGTCTTGTGACGGACAAAAGAATGCGCCTGTCCACAGACTCTGTTGACCAGCTGACTTTTATCAAAATGAACCAGTCCTGGATCAACAAAAGCTATCAAGCCCCTGATGCTGATGTAACTGATTGAATTTGCTAGGGGTCTGCCATCCCTTGAAAACTGCATATGCTGCCAATCCTATTCCTCTACCTTGATTCTGCTAGCTTCCAACAATGTTTTTGGTTTAGGTCACTACCAACCCTCAAGGCCTAATTTTTCTGCACTTGTATGACAGGTGCATACAATTTAAATGTTGTATGTAATTTTTACCAGCAGGCCCTGTCCCTGTGCTCTGCTAACTGTGAGGGGTTACGGTGTTCAGGCACCAAAAACATCAAAGGCCCAATATTATTGCACCTGTATGACAAGTACATGCAATTTCAAATTTGTATGGAATTCTTACCAGCAGGTCCCGTTCCTGCACCCAGCAAGAGTAACTGCGAGGGCTTGGTTATGGTGTTCAGGCACCACCAACAACAAAGGCCCAATTTTTGGCACCTGTAAAGTACATGCAGGTCCCATTCCTGCGCCCAGCAAGAGTAACTGCGAGGGGTTGGGGTGTTCAGGCACCACCAACAACCAAGGCCCAATTTTTCTGCACCTGTATGATGTGATTTGAAATTTGTATGTATATTTGTATATGACATTTTTTGCTTTAGAAATGTCAGTATTGCTGCAGCAGGCTATATACATCATAGAGATGACTACTTTACAGGCACATTCAGGGGACCTACCAAGCACGATATTTGAAGGAATTTTTCATTTTTATAGTTTCACTTTAAGCCTCTTTTAAATCAGTAAATCAGTGCTCCTTTAAAAATTATCATTTTTAAAAACTTTTTTTCATTGCTACATGTTCCCCAGGTCAGTACCCGGACCCCCATACACTTTTTTGGGGCAATAGCTTGCATTTAAGCCTTCAAAATTAGGCCATTTGATTTTTGAGGTTTGAGTCTTATAGACTTCAATGGGGTTAGTTTGTTCGAATGAACTTTTCCTCTGTTCACGGTGTTCTGGTGCGAACCGAACCGGGGGTGTTCGGCTCATCACTAGTGGCTACTAGTGATGGATGAACATCGGCCGGGGCGGTTCGCGAATGCCAGCGAACTTTAAAAACCTTTAGGTCATATTTGCAGCCACAAAAGACATACTAGCTGTGCACAAATAGTCCCAGCACATGGACAATGTCATAACAGAAGTATTGCAATTGAAAAAGTTGCCCTAAATTTTTTTATTTTTTTTTTTACAGCAAAAAATGTATATTTTTTTTTTTCATAAATCAGCCAGAACTGACAGCAGCCGGTAAATACATTGTCTAATACATATAGGGTCCATTCACACATCTGTAAAATGGGTCGGCATCCATTCCACAATTTGGCGGAACCTTTACAGACCCATTGTTTTTTATTTCCAGTCTGAAAAATTAGGCATAAAGAAGTAAGTGTCGGCCATTTCAGGCCCCAAAAATTAACCCATATGCGTTTACCTGACAGCTAAGAACGTAGTATTCTGTGGCTGAAGGTACATTAGGCATTCACAGGTAACAGAAGTAAGTGTCGGCCATAAAAGGCACCAAAAAATAGCCCACATGGGTTTAGCTGACAGCTAAGTACGTAGTATTCTGTGGCTGAAGGTACATTAGGCATTCACACAGTATACAGAAGTAAGTGCCGGCCTGTATAGGCTGCAAAAATTAGCTCACATGGTTTGAACTGACAGCAAAAAATTTAGTTTTTGATGGCTAGAGGTATGGTAGGCGTTCACAGTACACAGAACCGTAAGTGTCGGTCGGTATAGGCTCCAAAAATTAGCTCACATGGTTTGAACTGACAGCAAAAAACTTAGTTTTTGATGGCTAGAGGTATGGTAGGCGTTCACAGTACACAGAACCGTAAGTGTCGGCCTGTATAGGCTCCAAAAATTAGCTCACATGGTTTGAACTGACAGCAAAGAACTTAGTATTTGGTGGCTGGAGGTAAATTAGGCATTCACAGAAAAAATTATTGTCAGCCCTGAAAGGCCCCAAAAATTTGCTATTCAATGGACATGAAATGCCTTTTATGCCGCTGTATGTAGCGAAGCCAAGGACCAGGATTTGTTGTGGGTGGAGGAAATTCGATGAAACCTGGTCTACTGGTCACATGTGTTGAATTCCTCAGAGATCCATGCCTCATTCATTTTTATAAATGTGAGGTAGTCTACACTGTCATGAGCTAGGCGAGTGTGCTTATCGGTCACGATCCCCCCTGCTGCACTGAATGTCCTTTCGGACAGGACACTGGATGGGGGGCAAGCCAACATTTCCATTGCAAATTATGCAAGCTCTGGCCAGAGGTCAAGCCTGGCCACCCAGTAGTCCAGGGGTTCATCACTCCTCAGAGCGTCCACATTGGCCGTTAACCCGATGTAGTCGGACACCTGTCGGACACCTTTTTTTACGCTCCAATATTTGAGCCACAGAAGCCTGCCTTTTTCCAGAAAAACGTAACGACTACATCATGGAAGGTGGAGTGTTGGACAACTGTGAGGAGACAGGAGAAGGGGGAGGAGAAGGAGAAGAGGCTGGACGGTGAGAGCATGGAGTGTGGCTTTGTGGGTTCTGACAGTTTTGCTCCCACTGGGCTTGGTGATGGGATTTCAGATGCCTTCTTAAGGCGGTTGTCCCTAGGTGAGTGTTGGGCTTACCGCGACTTATGCGTTGACTGCAAAGGCTGCAGATGGCAACACTGGTGTCAGCAACGGACACATTAATAAAAGCCCACACTGCGGAGCCATGTGCCGGCGTCCTGGGAGCGCCAGATGTGGCTGTACATGGTTGATGGCTCGCTCCTGATACATTTGCAGTCTGCTTTCTACCTCTTCTGCGATGCAAGTTCTGCCTGCCTCTCCTCCCTATCTGCCGGTCCGTCAGTCCGCCAGTTCTACAAATAATTAGCCAGTAACTGTTGTCACTGTGTGTAGCAGAGTTAACACAGCAAAAGAGGCCAAATGTTTGCAGGACTAAAATACAATCTTAGAAAAGTATACTGTTAAATAACACCTCAATTCAATATGTGGCATTGGGGGGGGGGGGCACAGGTTTATTACACCAGTTCTACAAATAATTGGCCAGTAACTGTTGTCACTGTGTGTAGCACTGTTTACACAGTGAGAGACCAAATTTTTGCAGGACTAAAATACACTCTTAGAAAATTATACTGTTAAATAACACCCCACTTCAATATGTGGCATTGGGGGGAGCACACCAATTCAAAAAATTGGCCAGGGAGTTAGGCGCTGTGTGTACCAGACTTCACTCAGCAAACTAGGCAATATTGTTGCATGACACAAATACACTTGAAAAAGTTTACTCAGATAACACCCCACTTTAATATGTGGCATTGGGGGGGTAGCATTGGTGTAGCACACCAGTTCAAAAAATTGGCCAGTGAGTTAGGCGCTGTTTGTACCAGACTTCACTCAGCAAACTAGGCAATATTGTTGCATGACACAAATACACTTGAAAAAGTTTACTCAGATAACACCCCACTTCAATATGTGGCATTGGGGGGGGGGGGGGGGAATTGGTCTATCACACCAGTTATAATACATTATAAGTGCTTTTGTCACTGTGTGTAGTGTGGCTGCAGAAACGCTCAGTCTCACCACACCTGTCACAATGCTGCACAGTGCACAATAATAGTACTAATCCACTATAATATGCTTTCTACAAAGTACATTATACTGTGGATTAACTTTAAGCTTTACCATGCAAAATAATTTTCAACTTTGTTTTCAGTATTTTGAAATCTGCACCTTTTATTAAAGTATATCTGAATCCAAAAACATAAATGCAATGCATTGCAGTTTACCAGCCAATAAATGAGATGGCTGTATTTGTTTTCTTTTTCAGGCTTTTATGCCTTTATATTTTGCCTGTGAATAACACTCTTCCCGTCCTAAGGTGGCCATACTCACTCTCTGTGGACTACAGACATGTCCTTCTCTCTTGTTCTCCATTTTATGTGTTAGGGCGAATTTGCAGTTTGCAGAAGATAGCTTGGATGGCAAATAATTTTGTGATTTCATATTAATTCACTGGAAATTTTAAGAACACTGCATTTATGGCAAGATCAACAGTATTTTCGGTAGTTGTGCAAAAAAGTTACATAGTTGGGAAGGTTGAAAAAAGACACCAGTCCATTCAGTTCAACCTATGGTGTGTGTGTATGGGTGTACGTGTTTATGTCAAGAGTACATTGTATATCCCTGTATGTTGTGCTTGTTAAGGTGCCCATCTAATAGTTTTTTAAACTATTGATGCTTCCTGCTGATACCACACAGTCTTTCAGGCACAGATACCAAATCCAGTGAGGTAGTGACAAACAGTGCGGTGTTTATTGGTGCTATATACAAGTCTATATACAGGTGCTGTACAGTGCTTTAAGGAAAAACAACCAGAAGAAATAATAGCAAAACAAAAGCCTAGTCGTGTCCCGGCACTTACTATATACAAAGCAGGCCCTCACTAACAAGCTGAGCAAGCCTATCGCTTGTCAGCTTCCACATACACAATCTGACAGTGTTATCAACCTTCTGCTCTCCTAGACAAAGGTTGTCTAATTTTCCCAGGCTGAGAGAGAGCTGCTGTTTGTCTCAGGTGAGTTTAAATTGGGGCTGGGGAAGAGGAGCAAGATCTGAACTGGATCATGGATCAGAGATCCCTAAAGGTATACGAGAGATGCCAGGGGGATGTATAAACCCCGAACAGGACTTTTCCTGGCTCTATCTGGGACACTCTGCTACAGCAGTTTAAGGTTAAACTGCTTCTCTTCCAATTTCAGTGAATGGCCATGTGTCTTTTTAAATTCCCTTTCACTGAATTCTTTTTTCCCTATACTAGGGTCGTCAGTACGGTATTGCGTCTCCTCTCAAGAGAGAATACATTCAATGTTTGTAGTCTTTCCCCATAGCTGAGATCCTCTACTTTTATTAGCTTTGTTGCCCTTCTCTGGACTCTCCCCAGTTCCAGCACATTCTTCCTGAGGACTGGTTCTCAGAACTTGACGGCCTACTCAAGATGGGGCCGGACCAGAGTCTTGTTGAGAGGGAGAATTATCGTTTTTATCTCTGGAGTGAGAGATATTCTGTTGGCTTTGTTTGCAGCAGCTTGGCATTGCATGTCGTCTACTAGTACCCCCAGGTCTTTTTCCACCCTAGATTCCCCCCAATGGTTCTCCTCCTGACGAGTAACTTGCGTTCATATTTTTAACACCCAAATGCATTACTTTACATTTTTCAACATTAAACCTCATTTGCCATGACTTTGAAAATGTCCTTGAAAGTCTGAAAAATGAAACCCAAAGCAACCAACACATCTAAATATTTTAACCATACAAAAACACACAGAGGGCGCACTGACCTAGTGCATTATCCACAGACAAATTATTTATTCTATTAAAACATGGTAAGTATTATACTCACAAAACTTGCAATTGTAAAAAGCACATCACAAACCCCAGCTTCCAAATCCCAGCATTAAAATAGCATCAATGTATACAACAGAAACTGAAGACCCCATGGGCTGATGCGTTTCGAGGATTTCTACTTCCTCAGAGCTACATGTGGGGGAACCACACTTCCACAGTTGTGCCTCCACCCCCTTGCTCTGCGGTGCCATTCACAAAGTGTAGCACAAATGTCATCACTTCGCTCAGCTTTATGAATGGCTCAGCAAGCTGAGGGGGGAAGAGGCACAATATCAGAACTGTTGTCGATCATAGACACTGTTCTAATGGAACAGGGAGACAGAAGCTCTTTCGTTCATTCCAGAATTGCTCAGTGAAGCTTAATCCCCTCTGCCCACCCTGGCGTCCCTTTAAATAGTTCTGAACGCCCAGGGAATGGGAAGGATCGGCAATCATGTGATAACTGACACAGTGGTCACGTATTCAGAAGCTGGGCCCATTGGCTACCGATATTTATTCCGAACAGAGAGCTGTCTTTGACAGCTCGGTCATTGTGCTGGGAGAGCACAGTTAATGCATTCTCCTCACATAAACATCAGCCAGCCAGTGATGCATATGTGTGGCCTGTGGATGTAAAGTCTACCCTTTACCTCTCGCACATACACTATATTGTCAAAAGTATTCGGACTCGTGCCTTTACACGCACATGATCTTTAATGGCATCCCAATCTTTCTCTGTAGGGTTCAATATTGAGTTGGCCCACCCTTTGCAGCTATAACAGCTTCAACTCTTCTGGGAAGGCTGTCCACAAGGTTTAGGAGTGTGTCTATGGGAATGTTTGACCATTCTTCCAGAAGCGCATTTCTAAGGTCAGGCACTGTTGTTGGACGATAAAACATAAAAACCCGGAAGTATTTCGTTGGGCGGTGGAACTTTCGGGTGTATAGGCTGGCGTGCGTTCCATGCCAGCATTGTGTGGCTGTCAGCACGGACGGCTGTATGGACTCTAAACCCATACACACATTTATATAAATATAAGGATATACTGATTAATCTCACAAGCAGATTGGAAACAGTCCAGTATGTCTGGGGAGTACTGGTAAGGTCTGTTTTTACAAATTTTTCATTATAAGTATGTACATATTGCCAACTAGCATCCCCAGTGACGGTGCGATTCTGAGATCGTTGCTCCAGATCGCATACAATCATGGTTTACATGCAGATTATTGATTTTTGACAATATGCCTTCTTTTAAACAATGTATGTTTTTAATGGTAGATAACTTGTTGTCTTTTATTTTCAGTCCTCAATATTATTCCAATAAATTGTTTCTGTTAGTGCTGCCACCACAATCTGATATTGGTGGAGGTGGAGGGGGGTCTGTTGTAATCAGCGCACATTGTGATTAGGGATGATCAAACTTTTCAAAAGTTCGGTTCGGCCAGAACATCCAAACTTCCCGAAAGTTCGGCCCGGATTTCAGAATCCCATTGAAATCAATGGGACCCGAACTTTGGTAATCAAAAAACACCATTTTGAAGCCCTAAAACCCAATAAATGCCCCTAAAAAGTGCCCAGGGTTCTGGGTCATACCCCAGGGACTATTAATCACACAAAAAAAGTTCTTAAAAATTGTCATTTTTGATAGAGAGCCAATTATTGAAAAAATAAAAAAAAATAATAAAAAAAAAAATTCTTTGGATTTAGTATCTGGGGGGTCCAGTTGACGTCCCTCTGACGAAACGCGTAGGGCGGAGTCTCGTACGTCTAATGTCACTTCCGGTTGTCGGCCGTGGAACGCGGAAGCATCCCGGCGCGCACCGTTCTTCTGATCCTGATCATTGTAACCAGTGAGTGTACTGCGCCTTTTGTCATTATTATACGGATTGTTCATTCACTATGGGGCCTTCTCTTTGTGTGAGCACCTAGGGCAATCATCACTGGTTTGAAGCTGCTCCCCCGCAACGGAGAAGAGATCCCCTTCATATCGCTGTACAGGTCGTATTATTCAAAACGCCACCTAGAGGCCAGTTCGGACTTTACACAGCAGCATTTATTTATAACTCAATCACTTTATGTGTGGCACATATATCAGGCAATTGTAACCTGATAATACACTTGTGGTTGTGGGACAATGTTTATTTAACACTTATCACAATTTTACCATATAAATTCTGTTATTTACACTTATCACTATATTGGTTGTTGATTTGATTTTGGATAATTTGAATAAACACATTGTTTATATGCTATTTCTTAAGGAGTTTTTCACTCACAATAATCGGTGACACTGTGCAATTTGTGGGTTACTCAACTTCCTTTATTATTTCCACTCACGCCAGTTTGTGGCATTGTACTTTTTATCACCTTAAGGTAGCGCCAATGCCAATCGTCACACTTTATTTTTTCAGCAGAAATATATGCTTGCGCTAATGAAATCATTTACACTAATATGGCTCCGCTCCTACCACACCTATATATGTCTAAGTGTAAAATACATATAAGTATGTGTGTATGTATACCACTATACACAAGTTCAGATGTTTTGCCTGCCTCCAAAGAACCCCAAAAAATACCCAAAAAAACGCTAGAGGGGGGCGTGGTTTGAGCATGGCTGCGTGAAGACGCTTTATTTCAGGGCTCCCAAGCAGTGGCTCCCTATCAGCTTACCATAGCAGCAGTACCTGCGTTGCCTGCCGCCGATCCCGGCTCCGCGATCTCCCCGACACTGTGAGTGTACAGCGGGGGTATTTGGCAACATGGATCGCTTTCTTCGGCCGCTCCAGCCCGCGGCCTCCACCCCAGACGCAGACAAGATGGCGCCGGCGCGCTCTGCTCCTTCCCCACAGCCAGGGAGCGATGCCATGATGGCCCAGAGGGACACGCAGGGGGACGACCATCAACTTCCCCCTTTCTCTCCGCCAAGTGACCTGTCTCCCTGCTTACCAAGGTCACTCTCCCTGGGCTTGGATGAAGAAGAGATCGTGAGGGGGATGGATCTCTCCGGCTCCCTGGCTGCATTCTCCTATATGGGACACACGCAGACCTCTCTCCCTGCCAGCTTGGCCCAGGTACCTGCTTCACACCACGCTGTGAGTACCCCTGGCAACACAGTTCACACCACTGTGCCCCTTTTTACCCCATGGTCAGAACAGCCTATCTGAGCTTTCCTACAGCAGCTCCCCACAAGAGCAGACTTTGAGTCCCTGGCTAATAGGGTTGAGACAGCATTGAGGGGTGAGGTGATGAACCTTAAGCAAGAGGTCACGGATCTGGATGCTAAGGTGACTGCGGTGACACAGGAGTGTGGGACCACATCCCAAGCTGTCCAAGGTTTGCAATCCTACCATACAGATCTGGCTGATCAGGTCACCAACTTGCAGCTGCTTCTCGACGATCTGGAGAATCGCAGCCGGCGAAAGAACATCAGACTCAGGGGGATCCCAGAGACATTTGACCAAGGGGCGCTTCGAACTAAAGTGACGTCCATATTCAACAGATACTTGGATCGTCCTCCTGAGACGGACATTGTTATTGACAGAGTTCACAGGACTTTGGGTCCACAATCCTCGACTTCTGATAGACCCAGAGATGTGCTGTACCGCCTACATTCCTATAACCTCAAAGAGGAAATCCTTCAGCGGGCTTGGCGGGTGGGCATTTTGGAGTTTGATGGGGCTGCGGTTCACCTGCTGCCAGACGTGTCACGCAAAACGCTGCAAATGCGCAGAACCCTTAAACCCTTGCTGGAACGATTGGGGGAACAGGGTCTCACCTACAAATGGGGTCACCCCTTTCATGTCATCGTGAAAAATGGCAACAGATCCTTCTACCTACGACACCCTTCTGGCCTACCTGACCTGTTCCAGTTCGCTGCAATGGAGCCAATGCAGGTGCCGAATTGGCTTACAACGACGGGCGCTCCGGAGCCACATCCCGTTCCTTCCAGGGGGGACCCTCAAGAGGATCGTTTCAACCGTCGCCCGCGGAGGGGCAGACGCCGAGGTTACAGACGGCCCACGCCATGAGGAGATTGTTCCTGGTTACTCACGCTGTGACTGACAGTTCCTGATCGCTCGATTTTTTTTTTTTTTTTTGAGTGACCCCCATGAGTTTTTGGGGACTGGCTGTGCGCACCCACCACTGTTTGACATTGCAATTGACTACTCTCCCCATCCACCCCTTTTTTTTTTTTTTTTTTTGGCCAAATGTTGCCTGCCGCCAGCTCGGGCCTCGAGCTGGTTACACGTTACTTTTCATGAGGTGCCTTTTTTTTTTTTTTTCCTTAAGTATTGTTTGCGGGTGGGGGTTGGATGTGGCTCGGCCGGCTCTGGGGATGGGCGTCAGTGGGGTCTGCGTACCACATGGTGGCTCCGTTATCTCCACACGGAGTGGAGGCGCTGCCTCAGGGGAGGGCGCAGGATTGTTCCCTAGCGTCGCCATTGTTTTGGGCGACTGGAGCTGACCGGGCCCCCGGCACTGGCCGAGCTACTCAGGTGGGGTTGGTGAACTGAGTGGGGGGCTCCGTTCCCTCCTTCAGGACTATAGCTTTAACTGCTGTTTGTCGGGTTATTTTACCCTTATGTTACCTTTCTGGTGTGACTTTTCCACTGTCGTACAAGGGACCTGATCCTTCCAATGTTTGTTTGGTGCCACGTCCTCGGGTTGTGACCACCTTCATTTTTAACGTGGTTGTCTTTGCTACTTTTCTGCCTTTTTTTTCCTTGGCGGCTCCTGAGCAACGCATATATGGTTACTTTTGCCTATTTTTTTTTTTTTTATGGGGGAGCCACTTGGCCCGGGGCTCTGGGCATATCTGTGCTCTGCCGCTTCCCTCACTAGGCCATCTCTACCCTGGTGGTAGACGAATATCTCAATAGAGATTTCTTGGTAGTTTGAATCCCTTCTTTTCTATTTCTTCTTTTTCTTTTCTTGCTCCCTTACATTTTTTTTTCTCTCTCTCCCCTCTTCTCTCTCTCTTTTCCCTCCCCTTTTCTCCTCCCCCCCCCCCCCCCCCACGCTGTCTTGGACTGATTCTTGTCCTCAGTTGCGTTGGGGATCATGGCCTTGAAAGTTCTTTCTTGGAACGTAAAGGGCTTGAACTCGCCTGAAAAGCGAACCAGTTGCCTATCAGAACTCTGGCGTCAGAGGGCGCAGGTCGTCTTCCTACAGGAGACCCATTTTCGGAGCGACAAAATACCAAAACTTTGCAACAAACGGTTTCCAACGGTCTACCATAGTTCCTCTGCGTCCTCTAAATCCAAAGGGACCAGTATCCTCTTAGCGGGTTCTCTCCCCTGGCAATTCCAGGACGTGCTCCCCGATCCGGAGGGGCGTTTCCTTTTGCTTAAAGGCTCGATCTTCGATCATAAGGTCACACTAGCTACTGTTTACTTACCCAATAGTAACCAACTTCCTGCCCTGGAAAAGTTCCTTGCCACTTTAGACTCCTTCCTCGAGGGTACTTTGATCTTGGGAGGGGACTTCAACCTTTGCCTGGATCCATGGATGGATTCCTCTGGGGGTACCTCCTCTATGTCGAGCGGCATGAGACGCCGCCTACACAAATTATTACACTCCCATCGTTTAGTGGATATCTGGAGGATTTTCCACCCCCGGGAGAAGGATTACACCTTCTATTCCGCGGCACACGACTCTTATACCAGGATCGATTTTTTTTTGCTTCAACACTCGTCCATTTCATTGACCTCCAAAGCTGAGATTGGGCATATCGCCTTGTCGGACCACGCCCCCACGGTATTGGAACTCAACATCCAAAACTCCCATCCAACCACTCCTTCTTGGAGGCTGAATGAAGCACTCTTGCAGGACCCCGCCATAGTCGCGGACGTCCTTGCGGAATTACAGGAGTTCTTTGCGGCCAATTCGGATTCGGTAGACAATCCCCTTTCAGTTTGGTCGTCTCACAAGTGCGTTATTAGAGGGATCTTGATTAAGCACGGCCACGTTGCAAAGAAAAAGAGAATGGAGACTCTCTCTGGGCTCCTGTCACGCCTTTGGCGGTTGGAGGGCAGCCATAAAGCGGGTTTGGATGCGGCCACGGCCGTGGAGCTGTTGGAGGTTCGAGAAGCTATACGGGCCCACTCACTATATGAGACGAAACATGTCCTGGTGAGGGTCCGGAGGACTTTCTATGAATACGGGGACAAGTGCAGCCGCCTGCTGGCTAATGCCCTGAGGGCGGGGAGGTCCTCTACCTTCGTGTCTGCCTTGTCTACTCCGACGGGCACGAGGATTTATTCCACTCTGGACCTGGCGAAGGCTTTCCGGAATTTTTATTCTTCGCTATATAACATTGCTAGTGCGCCGACATCGACCTTGGATCCGCGGATCCTTTCGAGTCTGGACTCCTACCTTCGTGAGGCTAACCTTCCAACCCTCACCGCTGAAGAAGTGGAGGACCTCTCTCAGCCCATCTCGATAGCAGAGTTTGGTGCGGCGATCGCGTCCACCTCTCTACGCAAAGCACCCGGCCCGATGGCTTTTCGGGAATGTATTATAAGACCTTCCAGGACGTTCTCACGCCACATTTCGTTAAAGCCTTCAATGCCATTACTGATGATAAACAGGTACCGTCGGACATGCTGAGAGCCAGCATAACAGTCCTCCCAAAACCAGGCAAGGACCCCCTTGTGTGCGGGAGTTATAGGCCAATTTCCCTGCTCAATTGCGATGTCAAGCTTTTCTCTAAGATCTTGGCAACTAGATTGGCTCCGTTGATGCCGCGTCTTATATCTTTAGACCAGGTGGGCTTTATTCAGACACGTGAGGCTAGGGACAACACTGTTCGTTCTCTAAACATTATAGAGGGAGCGCAGAAGCATCGCACACCGCTTTTGCTCCTGTCTACGGACGCCGAAAAGGCATTTGACCGGGTGAACTGGTCCTTTCTTCAGGCGACGCTGCAATATGTACACCTGCCGCCCCCGATGCTGTCCTGGATAGCATCGCTATACTCTACCCCCCACTGCGTCAGTCCGCGTCAATGGGTTTAGCTCGGATCCCTTTTCCATAACCAACGGCACTCGACAAGGATGTCCCCTGTCCCCGTTACTATTTGTTCTGACGTTGGAACCGTTCCTCCAACATGTCCGGGATAACCCCTCGATCCAGGGTGTACGTGCATCGGACTACCATCATAAAGTGGCTGCTTACGCAGACGGCTTACTTTTTTATATCACCAAGCCTCTCATATCCCTTCCTTCTCTACTGGCTGAGTTGAACTGCTACTCATCACTGTCCAATTTCAAGATCAACCTCCAGAAATCAGAGGCTTTGAATGTCTCGATTCCCGTGGCGACTATGTCGGCCCTGCGTCCACACTTCCCGTTCCGCTGGGCCACGCGTTACATTCAGTATCTGGGCACGAAGATCTCGGCACACTTGTCTGAGGTCTTCTCTTTGAATTTTCAACCCTTTCTAGGCACTCTGGTGACTTACAGAAATGGGACTCGCTGGCCTTGTCATGGTTTGGCCGTTGTAATGTTTTGAAAATGAATGCGATGCCCAGATTGCTTTACCTTTTACAAGCTCTGCCGATAAGATTGCCTCATATCTTTTTACATTCGGTACGCTCGGCATTTATCAAATTTGTCTGGCATGGTCGACATCCCCGTCTTGGAGTCGACTTGTTGGTACGTTCCAAGGACGGGGGGGTATGGGCTTTCCGGATCCTGCCCTATACTGTACTGCTGCCCATATGACTAGGGTCTTGGACTGGTGCAGACACAAGTCCCTTAAGCTGTGGGTCCAGTTGGAACAGGAGGCATGTGGGGCACCGCTTGCGGGATTGCCCTGGACGGGGTGTCCCCATTTGGCCACCATCTCGGGGCACCCCTTGATAGGTGCCACTCTGGCCGAGATGGATAGGTTCTACCGAGTGGCCTCCCTCGAGGGTCATCCCTCTCCTATGACACCTATTATTGGACATCTGGGCTTCCAGCCCGGGCTTGCGGATGCGCATTTTAGTCTTTTATCTATCACTGGGCTGGTTCGCGCTTCCCGACTACTGAGTCCTGGGGGGTGGCGCGTAGATCGTGTTCTGCCTCCTGGTCAACCCCCCTCTTTCCTTAACCAATGGCGCTCTCATCAACTTTCGCATTTCCTGCACTCGCTGCCACATTTCTCGTCTTTCCAGCGCGATCTGCAAGCCTTTGAGGAGTTGTGCTTGGGGGAGGGACCGATCCGTGGATCCCTTTCTACCTCCTATAAGCTACTTTTGGAACTTAAGGCGGGATCTGAGCCCCCTTTTCTTGCTAAATGGGAAGGGGAGCTTGGGGCTACTTTCTCTGTCCCGCAGCGGGAGCGCATATTGTATTTTGCGCACAAGTCGGCACTCAGCGGCCGATATCAGGAAACCACTTATAAATTGATGACCAGATGGTACAGAACACCGTCGATGTTGGCCAAATGCTTTCCCCAACAAAGTGACCGGTGCTGAAGGTGTCATTCCTCGGAGGGCACTCTCTTGCACATTTTCTGGGACTGTCCTGTCCTTGCCTCCTTTTGGGACCCAGTGCTGCAGTTCATTCAGAGATTCACGGATGTGGCTTTGCAGGGGGATCCTAAGGCGGTGCTGCTTAACCTCACGCCTATGTCGAAGAAGAGATACCGCAAATCCCTACTCAAGTACCTCTTAAGCGCTGCCCGAGCCTGCATTCCAGCTATGTGGAAGCAACAATCTGCTTCCACATTTTCGCAATGGCTTGCCAGGGTGAACGAACTCGAGCATATGGAGGAACTTACGTCCGAGCTTCGGGGGACGAGAGAGGCGCACAGGACTAGGTGGATACATTGGAACCTGTTTCGTGTCTCCAAAGAGTACCTGCCATACTCTGACCCTCCATAGAGGGTTGGTGCCGCTTTGGTTGTAGCAACTTTTGCAGCCCATTATGGGAGCCCTTCTGGCCTGATTGATCCCTTCGAGAATTCCTCTCATTCCATCCTGGTTGGCGTGGGGGATGGGGGATCTGTACCCTTTTTTTTTTTTTTTTCCCTTCCCCCCCCCCCCCCCCCCTGCCTTTCCCTCTGTTCAACTTTTCCTTCTATCTTTCTTATAGCATCTTTCCTTTTTTTTTTTTTTTCCACTCTGGTTACCGTAATATGAAAAAAAAAATTTTCAGGATGCACTCAGGCTCAGGCGTCTGCCCACTTGGAGGACGGTTCACCTGTCCTCCTTCACTAGTTGGTTTGCTGGTTTGACTTTAGAGACGTCCTTCCCAGGGTAAGTTTGCCTCCCCTACACAGAGGCCCTGGGAATAGCGCGTTCTCTTCATAAATGCAATTTGAAGTAGCGGTTCACCTTTTTATGTTTACTCATACTGTCCGCTTTTGGTTCCCCGCACTTTTGTGTTGTGATGACAAACCTGATGTTTCATGAATCTGCATATTTGCTTGTTGCCTGTTTTGTATTCTTTAAATAAAAAATGTGAGAAAAAAAAAAACGCTAGCTCCAAAAAAAAAAACGCCCGGGTGTGTTGTTGCAGGCATTTTTTTGGGGTTTTTGGAGGCAGGCAAAACATCTGAACTTGTGTATAGTGGTATATCTACACACATACTTATATGTACTTTACACTTACACATATATAGGTGTTATAGGAGCGGAGCCATATTAGTGTAAATGATTTCATTAGCGCAAGCATATATTTCTGCTACTATCACACCTATATATATCCAGGTGTATATATACATATAAGTATGTGTGTATATATACCCTTATACACAAGTTCAAATGTTTTGCCTGCCTCAAAAGATCCCAAAAAATGCCCAAAAAAACGCTTGCTACTAAACCGGCAAGGTGTGAAAAGAGAGAAGCGACTATCCTGTTCTATAAGTGACTGAATACAAACAATCTTTTTTTTATGGTTCTGGACATGCTACAGAGCTGAAACTTCACAGGTACACTTTTTAGACCCCGCAGATACTAAATCCAAAGAAATTTTTTTTTTTTTTTTTTTCAATAATTGGCTCTCTATCAAAAATGACAATTTTTAAGAACTTTTTTTGTGTGATTAATAGTCCCTGGGCTAGGCACTTTTTAGGGGTATTTATTGGGTTTTAGGGCTTCAAAATGGTGTTATTTGATTACCGAAGTTCGGGTCCCATTGATTTCAATGGGGTTCTGAAATCCGGGCCGAACTTTTGGGAGGTTCGGGTGTTCTGGTCGAACCGAACTTTTCAAAAGTTCGATCATCCCTAATCTTCAAGCGCCAGGGAGCGTTGGCTGGCATTCAGCTGGCGTCAAGACAGCGCTAACAGGCATTTTTCTGTACAGTGTCCCAGTTGAACCTAGCTGAGCCAGAGGAGTGTCCCACTCATTCCCTTCTCCCATCCCTATTACAAAATAAACAAAACAAACCAAAGATGCAGGAATGGTCATTGTCTCAGCTCTCACACTTGGGTTTTCAACTTAAATGTGTTGGATGTGTTACTGGTAACAATGGCAGACCCATATCAGGCCCAATGTCTGGAAATATTGCTACAAGTCCATTACAAGACTAGTGTGCTATGAATTTACAGAAGAGAAACTGGTCATGAATCAGCTAAGGCTAAAATAAAAGAAGCTACTGGATATTGAGGATAAAGCTGATGATAAAAAATGTTTTGCCTGCCTCCAAAGAACCCAAGAAAATGCCTAAAAAAACACTAGCGTCAAAAAAAAAAAACGCCCAGGTGTGTTGTTGCAGGCATTTTTTTGGGGTTTTTGGTGGCAGGCAAAACATCTGAACTTGTGTATAGTGGTATATATACACACATACTTATGATTTCATTAGCGCAAGCATATATTTCTGCTACTATCACACCTATATATGTCTAGGTGTATATATACATATAAGTATGTGTGTATATATACCCGTATACACAAGTTCAGATGTTTTGCCTGCCTCCAAAAACCCCCAAAAAATGCCTGCAACAACACACCTGGGCGTTTTTGTTTTTTTTTGGCGCTAGCGTTTTTTTGGGCATGTTTTGGGGTTTTTTGGAGGCAGGCAAAACATCTGAACTTCTGTATACGGGTATATATACACACATACTTATATGTATATATACACCTAGACATATATAGGTGTGATAGTAGCAGAAATATATGCTTGCGCTAATGAAATCATTTACACTAATATGGCTCCGCTCCTATCACACCTATATATGTCTAAGTGTAAAATACATATAAGTATGTGTGTATATATACCACTATACACAAGTTCAGATGTTTTGCCTGCCTCCAAAAACCCCCAAAAAATGCCTGCAACAACACACCTGGGCGTTTTTTTTTTTTTTTTACGCTAGTGTTTTTTTGGGCATTTTTTTGGGTTCTTTGGAGGCAGGCAAAACATCTGAACTTCTGTATAGGGGTGTATATATACACACATACTTATATGTATTTTACACATACACATATATAGGTGTGATAGGAGCGTAACTATATTGGTGTTAATTATTTCATTAGCGCAAGTAGTGTTTTCTGCTCCTTTCACACCTATATATGTGCAGGTGTATATATACATACATGGGTGTGTATATATACCCCCTATACACATGTTCAGATGTCATGCCTGACTCCAAACATGTGCTCAAAAAATCCCTATAGACGCCTGCAGCCAAAAAGCAAGCTGACAGGGGCGAAGCCATATTACTGCAGCGAAAGTGACTTCAGAGAAACTATCTTTTCTCTATAGCGGTCACCCTGATATGGAAGGGTTTGGTCACCCTGTCATAGCAGTCAGTGTCAGTTCACCCTACACTACATTACGGTCACCCTGAAATGGAAGGGTTTGGTCACCCTGCCATAGCAGTTAGTTCACCCTACACTACATTACGGTCACCCTGGCACTTAACACTTTCCCTACAGAAACTAAATTTTTGCATCTAACTAAAGTGTAAAAGAGCACCCTAACTACACTAGATATCCCTTTCCTCACACTAATAAATGCTAAATGACACTTTTAAAGTAAAATTAACAGAACTGCTTCCGCTCTCTTCCATGTCCCTGTATTACAATGCTAGGAATTTGGCGGGGGCTATCTTATATACTGGGGGGCGTATTCACTAATGATTGGCCTAGGGACCCCCTAGTCACTCCAATCACATTCCTAGCATTCTCCTGCCCACTCATTTGGCTTTTGCTAATGGTTCTGGTCCAATCACGGGCTTTTAAAGCCCATTTCCTGGCCCATTGCATTTTGGTCGGTTATGGTTGCCGAATTCCGAACTTTTTTCAGCAAAAAGTTCTAAATTCGGCCGAACCTCAAACAGTCAATGTTCGGGTCAAACCAATGGTCCACCCGAACCGTTCGATCATCCCTAATTATGATCCCACCTTTTGAGTACCACAGTGATCTTTTACAGCTATAATCCATCCCTTACCTCATTGACCTTTGCTCCCTGTGAGGCGGGACAGCATGCTAGTGGGTGGAGCAAACCGACTATATAACACCTTGCCAGTGCGGGTTGTGATTCAGTAGCATTTTAGACCATTTTTCCAGAAGCGCATTGCATTTGTGAGGTCAGACACTGATGGGGACGAGAAGGTCTGGCTCGCAGTCTCAGCTCTAATTCATCCCAAAGGTATCCTTTCAGGTTGAGTTCAGGACTATGCAGGTTGGTCAAGTTGCTCCATCCCTAACTCACTCATCCATGTCTTTATAGACCTTGCTATGTGCACTGGCCCAAATCATTTGGTGGAGGGGGGATTGTAGTGTGGGGTTTGCTTTTCAGGGGTTGGGCTTTGCCCCTTAGTTCCAGTGAAGGGAACTCTTAAGGCGTCAGCATACCAAGACATTTTGAACAATTTCATGCTCCCAACTTTGTGGGAACAGTTTGGGGATGGCTCCTTCCTGTTCCAACATGACTGCGCAACAGTGCACAAAGCAAGGTCCATAAAGACATGGATGAGCAAGTTTGGGGTGAAGGAACTTGACTGGCCTGCACAGAGTCCAGCCTCAACCCAATAGAACACCTTTGGGATTAATTAGAGCACAGACTGAGAGGCAGGCCTTCTCTCCAACATCAGTGCCTTACTTCCCAAATGTGCTTCTGGAGGAATGGTCAAACAATCCCATTGACACATTCCTAAACCTTGTGGACAGCCTTCCCAGAAGAGTTGAAGCTGTTATAGCTGGAAAGGGTGGGCCAACTCAATATTGAACCCTACAGACTAAGACTGGGATGTCATTTAGGTTCATGTGCGTGTAAAGGCAGGCGTCCAATACTTTTAGTAATACAGTATATTAACGTCCTTCCATCTTGTCAGATCATGTATTTTGATATCCAGTGAAAGATAAATTATGACCCCATATAGATTAATAACTTTTTTTGTAGCTATTAGGAAATTTTAGGTTAAATAGCACTGAGCCTTGTTTTGTGACACCGGCATTGGTCGAATAACCTCTATCACTGTTCATGGGTTTTATCCTCATTGTTTTCTTTCTACAGGAGATGCAGTTTTTTGTTGGGATGCAGCTGCTCTCAATGTAATCATGTCCTCTAAGATATTGATGGCAACTGTCATCCTTTTCAGCTTTGTTAATGTTTGTATTGTTGTTACCATGACAAAACGGTGGCTTTATTATATCATTTTTTACTATATGCTAACATCAGTCTGTGCTCCTACATAGTTGTATAATATCCCTTCTACTTCAGACTGGGAGCTACCCGGTATTACACTCAACTAATATCATATAATCATTAATTAAATAAATCTGCTGTATTTTCCTGCAATAAAGGAATCGAAAGAATGTGGTGTACTTATACTGTATGTACAAATCTTGGAAAGCGCAACTATATCCTAAAACTATATAAAAAACTCAGTTAAAACAGCGCTAGCAACTGGTGACAACAAATCATAAATCAAGATATATAAATATATTAAAACAATAAGTGCTTTATATCATATAAAAGTCTCTTAATGCATATAAATAAAGGTGCTCTAGTGCAATCCTTATTTCTTCAGTGCAAGTGAATAAAGGTGCTTAAGTGCATATCCATCCATCCAGGTGTATACGGTGCTCACATGAGTGACCCTCCAGGTCCCCTACTCACCACAATATAGATGGTTTTGAGATGTTTGGATAAATGATGGGACTATACTGTCCGTGCTCCACTATTACATCCAGATTGGGATCGCTCCGTTGGGATATGGTGGATATTCCCGATATATGTGGATGAAAGAAGGGGCCAATAGTGTAGTATGTTCAAATAGATATTTATTTCCCCACAATTACGGTTATACTCACAAGAAAAGCCGTGTAGTAAAGCGATATACAAACAGTAACCGCTGCTGTTAGCGTGCGTTCCACCGAGACCAGGAAGCCCGACCGGAAGTGACGTTACGTGGCTCCACGCCGGAAATACGTCTTGATTTATGATTTGTTGTCACCAGTTGCTAGCGCTGTTTTAACTGAGTTTTTTATATATCTTTCCAACAATTGGTTTGGATGCACAGCAGCTGCACTTTATATGATACACCAAACAGTCACTATCTATTTGTGTTGAGCGCTGTTATAGTTTTGTATGTTTATATCCTAAAACTGTTAAATACGTTAACAATAATTTTTTATGCAAGCAATATAAATCTACAATTAATCTAAAAACTATATTTAAGAGTAATAATAATTATGTCAAATGAGATTCCCCTTGCCTGTCTTCCTCTGCCTTTCCTAGAAGACCCCCACAAGCGTGTTGTGCTGTTTTTTTTTTTTTTTGTTTTGTTTTTTTTGGGGGGGGGGGGGGGTTTAACTTTCAGTCTTTCAGCCCAGAAGACTGAAAATATCTTGGGATATGTTACCTGCTTCTTTTTTAATTAAACAGGGTGGGGGAAATATCTAAAAAAAAATGCAGCTAGCTGTTGGGCTTTAAATTGGAACTCCAATTCCAAAATTATGGGAGAATGAAAACTCAATTTTTTACTCATCCCCCTAATCTTAATACTATAAAGAAATGTATAGTTTTTCTTTTTGTTTTTTTTTTTTTTTTTATTATAGTTAGTGCAAAAAATTAAAAGAATAAAAAGTAAAAATTTTCTATACTTTTTTAGTCAGGTAAAAATGAAATACTGCATATATGCATATGCAGCGGAGTGTTTTCCGCTGGCGAACACTCCATGCGCTATGCGCGTGTCTGTTTGCTGGTAGAGATCTATGTGTATTGTGGTGTGGAGTTCAAGGATCAAGCAGAAAGGATATGACCACCAGCGGAGGCCCCTGTATAATGTGCAGATTTGTTCGCTCAGCTGGGATATGTTTGCTCTGTGAAGTCAATATCATTGTGATATTTTTCTGCCTTTATGAAGGGATACACGCTCATGTCTTTCATCTGTGCCTGATCACCATAGTAGAAACAGCATGGCTCTTTTTCTGCAGATAGCCTCACCTTTATGGGAACAGTAGTATAATCCTATTAAGCATTGTTCTCTGAGCCTTGCTGAGTGGGATTCACACCAGTAGTAGTGGCGGGAATGCATGCACGAGTTTGATCAGAGCAGCGTTCATGGTTCCATACGCTGGTTTCATTGTGTAGTGTTAGGCGCAAATTCCGCTACACGTGTGTTTCATTGTTAACCATGGTGTGCGGATTTCCACACACCAAGGGTGGGAAGCTGCGTAGGCTGTTCTGCTCGGTTACGATCGTGTACTCCCCCTTTCTATTGTATATTTGAATGTATACAGGTGTGTCATTGGCTGATTCTATGTGAGTAACTTGTGTCATGTGACTGTACATTTGGAACTGATTGGCTGATGTTGTATAGCCATCACTTTCTACTGTTATCCCTGTGTTGTCATAACTAAACAGAGCTCAATGCTTCAGGCAAGACATTCTATAGAGCATCCAATGTGATAACAGCCTGTGCGTCTTGATTACTGGGTACTGCTGAGTGCGCTCCATTTCCTTATACAAAAGAGCTGAGAACTGTGCTTTTAGCACAATGGGATTATTTGTAGTTGGCGTATATTAATATCCAGAAGAGCACTTATTAGCGCAATGGAGTTATTTGTGCATCTAGTGTACATTAAGATCCAAGACACAATGTGACAGTGTCTCTTTAAAAACAACTAAAATAACACTAAGCATTAGTGTTGAGCGAACACGGACTGTATTATTCGTGTTCGTACCGAATAATTGGATTTTTTTTACCCGAACACGGACACGGACACTTTACTGTATGTTCGGGTAAAAATCCGTGTTCGGTCGTTTTATTTCCGGGTTTTGCATGCTTTGGCGCTCTTTTCATGGCGGGCTTTCAACAGCCAATCAACAATCGTTTAACTGGTGTGCCTTAAGCCATCCCAGCCATGCCTGCAAATGTCTTAGTAGCTGTGATTGGCCGTCTGAAGCATGTGACCAAGTCTTTATAAGTTCGAGGCAGCCGCCGCAGCAGCGTCATTCTGCTGCTTAGCTAAGGGACAGAGCACACATCAATGTGCTGGCTGCTGATTAGGGAAAGATAGGCAGGAAAAAACCATTTGTGTCCGGATAGAATTGAGGGACAGGTCGGAGTGTTTAGGCAGGGCGAGTTGTAGGCATTTTAGGGATAGAGTCTGCTGAATTATAGGGTCAGTGTCTTCTACAAACTACAATCGATATTGCTGTGTGGGGGGTGGGGTGAATCTGCACTCAATCCTGATCTACGATCTCTTCTCAATCCTGTTAGGGACAGAGTCTGCTGAATTTTAGGGAAACTGTGTTCTACAAACTACAATCGATATTGCTGTGTGGTGTGGGATTGGAGATAGGCAGGTGTCAGTGATCCACATCCATTTTTCTGTGTGTGAGCTGCAGTGAACACAATCTTTTTGGGCTGCAGTGAACACAATCTTTTTGGGCTGCAGTGAACACAATCTTTTTGGGCTGCAGTGAACACAATCTTTTTGGGCTGCAGTGAACACAATCTTTTTGGGGTGCAGTGAACAAAATCTTTTTGGGGTGCAGTGAACACAATCCTTTTTGGTGTGCAGTGAACACAATCTTTGTGGGGTGCAGTGAACAAAATCCTTTGTGGGGTGCAGTGAACACAATCTTTTTGGGGTGCAGTGAACAAAATCCTTTTTGGGGTGCAGTGAACAACATCCTTTTTGGGGTGCAGTGAACACAATCTTTTTGGGGTGCAGTGAACAAAATCCTTTGTGGGGTGCAGTGAACACAATCTTTTTGGGGTGCAGTGAACACAATCTTTTTGGGGTGGAGTGAACAACATCCTTTTTGGGGTGCAGTGAACAAAATCCTTTTTGGGGTGCAGTGAACAAAATCATTTTTGGGGTGCAGTGAACACAATCTTTTTGGGGTGCAGTGAACACAATCTTTGTGGGGTGCAGTGAACACAATCTTTTTGGGGTGGAGTGAACAACATCCTTTTTGGGGTGCAGTGAACAACATCCTTTTTGGGGTGCAGTGAACACAATCTTTTTGGGGTGCAGTGAACACAATCTTTGTGGGGTACAGTGAACAGAATCTTTGTGGGGTGCAGTGAACACAATCTTTGGGGGGTACAGTGAACACAATCTTTTTGGGGTGCAGTGAACACAATCTTTGTGGGGTGCAGTGAACACAATCTTTTTGGGGTGGAGTGAACAAAATCATTTTTGGGGTGCAGTGAACAACATCCTTTTTGGGGTGCAGTGATCAAAATCCTTTTTGGGGTGCAGTGAACACAATCTTTTTGGGGTGCAGTGAACAAAATCCTTTGTGGGGTGCAGTGAACAGAATCTTTGTGGGGTGCAGTGAACACAATCTTTGGGGGGGTACAGTGAACACAATCTTTTTGGGGTGCAGTGAACACAATCTTTGTGGGGTACAGTGAACAGAATCTTTGTGGGGTGCAGTGAACACAATCTTTGGGGGGTACAGTGAACACAATCTTTTTGGGGTGCAGTGAACACAATCTTTGGGGGGTACAGTGAACACAATCTTTTTGGGGTGCAGTGAACACAATCTTTGTGGGGTGCAGTGAACACAATCTTTGGGGGGGTACAGTGAACACAATCTTTTTGGGGTGCAGTGAACAACATCCTTTTAGGGTGCAGTGAACACAATCTTTGTGGGGTGCAGTGAACAACATCCTTTTAGGGTGCAGTGAACACAATCTTTGTGGGGTACAGTGAACAGAATCTTTGTGGGGTGCAGTGAACACAATCTTTGGGGGGTACAGTGAACACAATCTTTGTGAGGTGCAGTGAACACAATCTTTGTGGGGTGCAGTGAACACAATCATTGTGGGGTGCAGTGAACTCAATCTTTGTGGGGTACAGTGAACACAATCTCATACTTCTGAAGATTTGAGGGTGCTGCCTGTTCCATACTCCCCCTACTCCTCATCTAGCCTTTTAGGGGTACAAACAATAGTAATTGGGGCCTAGTGTGGTTGTGTACGTGTGATATACATACACTTTTTTTGGATCATATTTTCTATTCCGCTATTTAATCAAAAACCTTTGGGGATCAGTTAAATTGGGGGATAGTCTGTGTTGGTACGTGTGAGAGAGATCCACCTTTCCAAGTTGTTGGGGTTCATCTCATACTTCTGAAGGTTTGAGGGTGCTGCCTGTTCCATACTCCCCCTACTCCTAGCCTTTTAGGGGTACAAACAATAGTAATTGGGGCCTAGTGTGGTTGTGTACGTGTGATATACATACACTTTTTTTGGATCATATTTTCTATTCCGCTATTTAATCAAAAACCTTTGGGGATCAGTTAAATTGGGGGATAGTCTGTGTTGGTACGTGTGAGAGAGATCCACCTTTCCAAGTTGTTGGGGTTCATCTCATACTTCTGAAGGTTTGAGGGTGCTGCCTGTTCCATACTCCCCCTACTCCTCATCTAGCCTTTTAGGGGTACAAACAATAGTAATTGGGGCCTAGTGTGGTTGTGTACGTGTGATATACATACACTTTTTTTGGATCATATTTTCTATTCCGCTATTTAATCAAAAACCTTTGGGGATCAGTTAAATTGGGGGATAGTCTGTGTTGGTACGTGTGAGAGAGATCCACCTTTCCAAGTTGTTGGGGTTCATCTCATACTTCTGAAGGTTTGAGGGTGCTGCCTGTTCCATACTCCCCCTACTCCTAGCCTTTTAGGGGTACAAACAATAGTAATTGGGGCCCAGTGTGGTTGTGTACGTGTGATATACATACACTTTTTTTGGATCATATTTTCTATTCCGCTATTTAATCAAAAACCTTTGGGGATCAGTTAAATTGGGGGATAGTCTGTGTTGGTACGTGTGAGAGAGATCCACCTTTCCAAGTTGTTGGGGTTCATCTCATACTTCTGAAGGTTTGAGGGTGCTGCCTGTTCCATACCCCCCCTACTCCTCATCTAGCCTTTTAGGGGTACAAACAATAGTAATTGGGGCCTAGTGTGGTTGTGTACGTGTGATATACATACACTTTTTTTGGATCATATTTTCTATTCCGCTATTTAATCAAAAACCTTTGGGGATCAGTTAAATTGGGGGATAGTCTGTGTTGGTACGTGTGAGAGAGATCCACCTTTCCAAGTTGTTGGGGTTCATCTCATACTTCTGAAGGTTTGAGGGTGCTGCCTGTTCCATACCCCCCCTACTCCTCATCTAGCCTTTTAGGGGTACAAACAATAGTAATTGGGGCCTAGTGTGGTTGTGTACGTGTGATATACATACACTTTTTTTGGATCATATTTTCTATTCCGCTATTTAATCAAAAACCTTTGGGGATCAGTTAAATTGGGGGATAGTCTGTGTTGGTACGTGTGAGAGAGATCCACCTTTCCAAGTTGTTGGGGTTCATCTCATACTTCTGAAGGTTTGAGGGTGCTGCCTGTTCCATACTCCCCCTACTCCTCATCTAGCCTTTTAGGGGTACAAACAATAGTAATTGGGGCCTAGTGTGGTTGTGTACGTGTGATATACATACACTTTTTTTGGATCATATTTTCTATTCCGCTATTTAATCAAAAACCTTTGGGGATCAGTTAAATTGGGGGATAGTCTGTGTTGGTACGTGTGAGAGAGATCCACCTTTCCAAGTTGTTGGGGTTCATCTCATACTTCTGTAGGTTTGAGGGTGCTGCCTGTTCCATACTCCCCCTACTCCTCATCTAGCCTTTTAGGGGTACAAACAATAGTAATTGGGGCCTAGTGTGGTTGTGTACGTGTGATATACATACACTTTTTTTGGATCATATTTTCTATTCCGCTATTTAATCAAAAACCTTTGGGGATCAGTTAAATTGGGGGATAGTCTGTGTTGGTACGTGTGAGAGAGATCCACCTTTCCAAGTTGTTGGGGTTCATCTCATACTTCTGAAGGTTTGAGGGTGCTGCCTGTTCCATACCCCCCCTACTCCTCATCTAGCCTTTTAGGGGTACAAACAATAGTAATTGGGGCCTAGTGTGGTTGTGTACGTGTGATATACATACACTTTTTTTGGATCATATTTTCTATTCCGCTATTTAATCAAAAACCTTTGGGGATCAGTTAAATTGGGGGATAGTCTGTGTTGGTACGTGTGAGAGAGATCCACCTTTCCAAGTTGTTGGGGTTCATCTCATACTTCTGAAGGTTTGAGGGTGCTGCCTGTTCCATACCCCCCCTACTCCTCATCTAGCCTTTTAGGGGTACAAACAATAGTAATTGGGGCCTAGTGTGGTTGTGTACGTGTGATATACATACACTTTTTTTGGATCATATTTTCTATTCCGCTATTTAATCAAAAACCTTTGGGGATCAGTTAAATTGGGGGATAGTCTGTGTTGGTACGTGTGAGAGAGATCCACCTTTCCAAGTTTTTGGGGTTCATCTCATACTTCTGAAGATTTGAGGGTGCTGCCTGTTCCATACCCCCCCTACTCCTCATCTAGCCTTTTAGGGGTACAAACAATAGTAATTGGGGCCTAGTGTGGTTGTGTACGTGTGATATACATACACTTTTTTTGGATCATATTTTCTATTCCGCTATTTAATCAAAAACCTTTGGGGATCAGTTAAATTGGGGGATAGTCTGTGTTGGTACGTGTGAGAGAGATCCACCTTTCCAAGTTGTTGGGGTTCATCTCATACTTCTGAAGGTTTGAGGGTGCTGCCTGTTCCATACCCCCCCTACTCCTCATCTAGCCTTTTAGGGGTACAAACAATAGTAATTGGGGCCTAGTGTGGTTGTGTACGTGTGATATACATACACTTTTTTTGGATCATATTTTCTATTCCGCTATTTAATCAAAAACCTTTGGGGATCAGTTAAATTGGGGGATAGTCTGTGTTGGTACGTGTGAGAGAGATCCACCTTTCCAAGTTGTTGGGGTTCATCTCATACTTCTGAAGGTTTGAGGGTGCTGCCTGTTCCATACTCCCCCTACTCCTCATCTAGCCTTTTAGGGGTACAAACAATAGTAATTGGGGCCTAGTGTGGTTGTGTACGTGTGATATACATACACTTTTTTTGGATCATATTTTCTATTCCGCTATTTAATCAAAAACCTTTGGGGATCAGTTAAATTGGGGGATAGTCTGTGTTGGTACGTGTGAGAGAGATCCACCTTTCCAAGTTGTTGGGGTTCATCTCATACTTCTGAAGGTTTAAGGGTGCTGCCTGTTCCATACTCCCCCTACTCCTCATCTAGCCTTTTAGGGGTACAAACAATAGTAATTGGGGCCTAGTGTGGTTGTGTACGTGTGATATACATACACTTTTTTTGGATCATATTTTCTATTCCGCTATTTAATCAAAAACCTTTGGGGATCAGTTAAATTGGGGGATAGTCTGTGTTGGTACGTGTGAGAGAGATCCACCTTTCCAAGTTGTTGGGGTTCATCTCATACTTCTGAAGGTTTGAGGGTGCTGCCTGTTCCATACTCCCCCTACTCCTCATCTAGCCTTTTAGGGGTACAAACAATAGTAATTGGGGCCTAGTGTGGTTGTGTACGTGTGATATACATACACTTTTTTTGGATCATATTTTCTATTCCGCTATTTAATCAAAAACCTTTGGGGATCAGTTAAATTGGGGGATAGTCTGTGTTGGTACGTGTGAGAGAGATCCACCTTTCCAAGTTGTTGGGGTTCATCTCATACTTTTGAAGGTTTGAGGGTGCTGCCTGTTCCATACCCCCCCCTACTCCTCATCTAGCCTTTTAGGGGTACAAACAATAGTAATTGGGGCCTAGTGTGGTTGTGTACGTGTGATATACATACACTTTTTTTGGATCATATTTTCTATTCCGCTATTTAATCAAAAACCTTTGGGGATCAGTTATATTGGGGGATAGTCTGTGTTGGTACGTGTGAGAGAGATCCACCTTTCCAAGTTTTTGGGGTTCATCTCATACTTCTGAAGATTTGAGGGTGCTGCCTGTTCCATACTCCTCCTCCTACTGCTCAACCATCCTTTTAGGGGTACAAACAATCGTAGTTGGGGCCTAGTGTGGTGGTGTACGTGCGAGATACATACACTTTCTTTTTGATCATATTTTCTATTCCGCTATTCAATTAAAACCTTTGGGGATCAATTCAATTGCGAGATAGTCTGTGTCGGTACGTGTGAGATCCACCTTTCCAAGTTGTTGGGGTTCATCTCATACTTCTGAAGATTTGAGGGTGCTGCCTGTTCCATACTCCTGCTCCTACTGCTCAACCATCCTTTTAGGGGTACAAACAATAGTAATTGGGGCCTAGTGTGGTTGTGTACGTGCGAGATACATACACTTTTTTTGATCATATTTCCTATTCCGCTATTCAATAAAAACCTTTGAGGATCAATTGAATTGCGGGATAGTCTGTGTCGGTACGTGTGAGATCCACCTTTCCAAGTTTTTGGGGTTCATCTCATACTTCTGAAGATTTGAGGGTGCTGCCTGTTCCATACTCCTCCTCCTACTCCTCATCCATCCTTTTAGGGGTACAAACAATAGTAATTGGGGCCTAGTGTGGTTGTGTACGTGCGAGATACATACACTTTTTTTGATCATATTTCCTATTCCGCTATTCAATAAAAACCTTTGAGGATCAATTGAATTGCGGGATAGTCTGTGTCGGTACGTGTGAGATCCACCTTTCCAAGTTTTTGGGGTTCATCTCATACTTCTGAAGATTTGAGGGTGCTGTCTGTTCCATACTCCTCCTACTCCTCATCCATCCTTTTAGGGGTAGAAACAATAGTAATTGGGGCCTAGTGTGGTTTTGTACGTGCGAGATACATACACTTTTTTGGATCATATTTCCTATTCCGCTATTCAATAAAAACCTTTCTAGGGCAAGATCTTAAATTACAGAAATATGAGGAGACCGTCAAATAAGGGCCGTGGCCTGGGTCGTGGTGCTGCTGGTAGAGCTCCTGTTGCAAGGAGAGGACGTGGTCGATCTGTGCCAGCTACACGCACAAGTGAAACACCTTCCTCAAGTGTGAGTAGGCGACAGAACCTGCATCAGTATTTGGTAGGGCATCAAACGCCCCTAGAAGTGATGAGGCCAGAACAAGTTGAGGCGATAGTAGATTGGTTTGCTGCTGACAGTGCCTCCAGTTCCTTCACATTGTCTCCCACCCAGTCTACTGCAGAAAGGTCAGAGTTGGCACCTGCAGCCAATGTCCAACCGTCTTTCACCTCACCCCCTTGCAAATCAGGCCAGCAGTCTGAGCCCCAAGCCATACAGCAGTCTCTTATTCTTTTTGAGGACTCTGTCAGCAGGGTTTCCCAGGGCCATCCACCTAGCCCTGCCCCAGAAGTGGAAGAGATTGAGTGCAGCGATGCCCAACCACTTATTTCTCAAGATGAGTACATGCAAGGATCATCGCAGCACGTCTCCGATGATGACGAAACGCAGGTGCCAACTGCTGCGGCGTTCAGCATTGTGGAGACCGACAAGGAGGGCAGGGGTGAAGACTGGGTGGAAGATGATGTGGAGGACGATGAGGTCCTCGACCCCACATGGAATGAACGTCATGCAGGTGACCTGAGTAGTTTGGAGGAAGAGGCGGTGGTCGCACAGAGCCACCAGCACAGCAGAAGAGGGAGCAGGGTGCAGAAGCGGAGCGGCCGTGCCCTAGACACTACGCCCGCTACTGCCCAACGCAGCAAGGGAACGAGCGCACCAAAGTCAGCTCAAAGGAGTTCTCTAGCGTGGAAGTTCTTTAGAAAATGTGCTGATGACAGGACACGAGTGGTTTGCACCCTGTGCAATCAGAGCTTGAAGCGAGGCATAAACCTTCTCAACCTGAGCACAACCTGCATGATCAGGCATCTAAGTGCAAAGCACGAGCTGCAGTGGAGTACACACCTTCAAAACCAAGAAACGTCTCTGGCTCATCCTGCTTCCTCTTCTGCTGCAGTCTCGGCCGCTCCAGCCACATCTGTAGTGATACCGGCACCTGCCACCCCGCAAACAGACGATCTGTCAGCAACACCACCACCTGGGTCACCAACAACCATCTCCACAATGTCCCGTGGAAGCGTTCAGCTTTCCATCTCCCAAACACTTGAGAGGAAGAGGAAGTACCCCCCTACCCACCCGCGATCCCTGGCCCTGAATGCCAGCATTTCAAAATTATTGGCCTTTGAAATGCTGTCATTCCGTCTGGTGGAGACGCACAGTTTTAAAAACCTTATGTCGGTGGCTGTCCCACAGTACGTCGTGCCCAGCCGCCACTACTTTTCCAGGCAAGCCATCCCTTCCCTGCACAACCAAGTGGGGGAAAATATCAGGTGTGCACTGCGCAACGCCATCTGTGCCAAGGTCCACCTAACTACGGATACGTGGACCAGTAAGCACGGTCAGGGGCGTTATATCTCCCTAACGGCACACTGGGTAAATGCAGTGGCGGATGGGCCTGAGGCGGATAGCAATTTGGCGCATGTCCTACCACCACCGAGGATTGCAGGGCGCTTCAGTTTGCCTCCTGTTCCTAACTCCTCCTACTCCGCTTCCTCATCCTCTACCGCCTCCTCATCCGGACAGCGTAACACCTTCACCACCAACTTCAGCACGGCCAGGGGTAAACGACAGCAGGCAGTTTTACAACTTGCCTGTTTGGGGGACAAACCACACACCGCGCAGGAGTTGTGGAGGAGCATGGAACAGCAGACAAATGAGTGGTTGCTGCCAGCGAGCCTCAAGCCCGGCCTGGTGGTGTGCGATAACGGGCGAAATCTCATAGCAGCTCTGGGCCTAGCCGGTTTGACGCACATCCCTTGCCTGGCGCATGTGCTGAATTTGGTGGTGCAGAGGTTCCTTAAAAACTACCCCGATATGTCAGAGCTGCTGCAGAAAGTGCGGGCCATTTGTGCGCACTTTCGGCGTTCTCACCCTGCTGCTGCTCGCCTGGCAGCGCTGCAGCGTAACTTCGGCCTTCCCGCTCACCGCCTCATATGTGACGTGCCCACAAGGTGGAACTCCACCTTGCACATGCTGGAAAGACTGTGCGAGCAGCAGCAGGCCATAGTGGAGTTTCAGCTGCAGCACGCACGCGTGAGTCGCTCTGCGGAACAGCACCACTTCACCACCAATAACTGGGCCTCCATGCGAGACCTGTGTGCCTTGTTGCGCTGTTTTGAGTACTCCACCAACATGGCCAGTGGCAATGACGCCGTTCTCAGCTTAACTATCCCACTTCTATGCCTCCTTGAAAAAACAATTCGGGCGATGATGGAAGAGGATGTGGCACAGGATGAGGAGGAGGAGGAGGATGAAGAGGTAACATTTCCAAGGCTTTCAGGGCAGTCATTCGCAAGGGGCTCCGAGGGTGGGTTCCTGCACACGCAAACGCCAGGGACGCAATTGTCCAGCAGGGGCACAGTTCTGGAGGATGAGGAGGATGAGGAGGAGGAGGAGCTGGAGGAGGAGATGGAACCATGTTCACAGCAGGGTGGCACCCAGGCCAGCTCATGGCCATCACTGGTGCGTGGCTGGGGGGATACAGAGGACACGGACGATACACCTCCCACAGAGGACAGCCTTTCGTTGCCTCTGGGCAGCCTGGCACACATGAGCGATTACATGCTGCAGTGTCTCCACAACGACCGCCGAGTTGCCCACATTCTAACTTGTGCTGATTACTGGGTGGCCACGCTGCTGGATCCCCGTTACAAGGACAACGTACCGTCCTTAATTCACTCACTGGAGCTCGATCGCAAGATGCGCGAGTACAAGCGCACGCTGGTAGACGCCATGCTGCTGGCATTCCCATCTGACAGCGGGGCCACAGTGGAAGCACAAGGCAGAGGAGGAGGAGGAGGAGGTCGCCAACGCAACCAGGGCACCGCCAGCACCTCAGAAGGCAGGGTTAGCATGGCCGAAATGTGGAAAAGCTTTGTCAGCACGCCACAACAAACAGCAGCACCAGCAGCTCAGATGGAACGTCTTAGCAGGAGGCAGCATTTTACCAACATGGTGGAGCAGTATGTGTGCACACGCCTACATGTAGTGAATGACGGGTCTGCCCCCTTCAACTTCTGGGTCTCCAAATTGGGCACATGGCCTGAGCTTGCCCTTTACGCCTTGGAGGTGCTGGCGTGCCCTGCAGCCAGTGTATTATCTGAACGGGTATTTAGCACGGCTGGGGGCGTTATAACAGACAAGCGCAGCCGCCTGTCCAGAGACAATGTGGACAAGCTCACGTTCATTAAAATGAACCAGGCATGGATCCCACGGGACTTTTCCGTACCTTATGCAGAATAGCAATGGATACCGACCTTACCCACCCATTGTTCCATTTTTGCTCTTTCTCACTCTTTTGGGGTGTACCCTCATTTAAAATTTTTGAAAAGAAGCAGTGTTGGCTACCTCGTCCTCCTCCTCAGGGCCAGATTAATGTAGGGGCTATTGGAGCTGCAGCTCCAGGCCCCTACCTTTTATATAGGCCCCGGGTTGGCCATATTCACTGTTACCGCTCTTCTGTCACTTGTAAACACAGAAGTCTGGCTTCTATGCTCGCTTCCCCAGGCAGCACCCTCAGAACCTCCCCACACAGCGTGAAGGCCGGACAAGGAGGGACAGTTGGCGATGCATGGATGTGTTTATGGGCTTCAGAGACAGCATCCCATGTTGAATTAGGCATGCATGGCTGCACCCTTCCTCCTCTGGGTGCATGGCAAGGCACGGCCCTTAAGGCCCTTCAAAATCCTCAGCACCAAGCCCATGATGCTGTTAATCCGGCCCTGGTCCTCCTCCACCGCCGCTTCCACCTACACCGCCCATAGGTGTGCGCAGCCTATTGCATTAAGGTGTGCACCCCAAAGTTGAAATACACATGCATGTGTTTGCCAGCAGGGAGAGTAATGTATCGGGGCCATGTACCTGTAGGCAAGGAGAAATAGAGCAGAGCAGGTCCCAGGGAGATCTTTCCCATCTCCTCACTGGCAATGCTATGTGCCCTAGGTGATTAGGGTGTGCCCAGGCACACCCAGCACACCCTGTGCGCACGCCTATGTCACCGCCACATCCACCACCACCTCAACCTCCCTCCTACTCCATATGGGCCTCGTCCTTCAGAGATGAAGAAGAACATTGTTTTATTTTTCTGTTTTTTTTTGTTGTTTTAAGTTATTTCCCTATCCACATTTGTTTGCAGAGCACTTGCCATGCTCTTAATTACGTTTTGCTGCCATTTGCAGCACTCTAGCCCTTTCCTTTGGTGTTTTAGAGCCATTTTAGTGCCTTAAAGTTCGGGTCCCCATTGACTTCAATGGGGTTCGGTGTCCGGGAAAAGTTCGGTAAAAGTCCGGGACACGGACCCGGACTTTTTTTTAAAGTTCGGCCGAACCCGTCGAACACGGACATCTAGGTGTCCGCTCAACCCTACTAAGCATTTATAAGTTTCCTTAACAAAATTAGAAATTTCGGAATTGTGGCCTGTTTTTAAAATTATTTTTAAGAAATTGTCAGCTTTCCTTTAAAATTGCCACTTTGGATTATTATAACAAAAACTGAGTTTTCCAGCATGATCATGCTGACCACATAATTACACTTTAGTAAATGCCACATAAGTGACTTTCAACAGAAAAAGTTCCTTAAAGCATAACTAAACTTTTGTTGAGAAAAAAAAACATACCCTCTGTGTGATCTGTGTACATTGGAAGAATTTTAACAAACTTTGTTGCATATTCCTACCTTTTGTTATACTGAAGAATTCCTCTGTGCCCCTGCTCAGAATGAGTCTAATGGGAGTGGTTTCTTAATAATAAGTCAGCTGTGCAACTGCAGGCCTCTAATGAGGGGAACTGCTGGGTTTGCATCCCTTTAGCCATGATTTCCTACTAAAAATATCTCACCCAAAATTATATTTTCGTTGCAGAGGATGCCGGAAATCTAACTTGTATCTAAATGTAGTCTTCAGGGAAAATTGGTGGGCCAATCACACAAGCAGGAAATTATGCTTCTCGGGGGTGTTCAGTACACATTCTATGTACAGAACATCTCCCGGTTAGCCATATTGCATTGCATTTTCAGAAAATTACAAAGCTGCAGATTGAAAAGAAAAGGGAATTCTTTTAATACCATTCAATTACTATATGATTTGTGTCGCAATTGTAAATGCTATATTATTTTTTCTTTATTTGCATTTTTTTTTCCCCTTGAAAGGGGAGTTACCCTTTAACTACCATGATACAATATGTATGGTAACTGAATAAATCAAAAAGGTAATATAAGAGGAATAACAAGCCCAGGTACCTATTTGAATGACTATCTGCAGTCCTCAGTTTTCTGTCACTTCTTATAGCATGTAGCAGATGTTCTAAACCTGTAGAACTTGTAGGTTGGAGGTCGCGCTTTACTGACTCAGTTGGTCGCTGGTGGATTGTGGGTGATACCATGAGCAGGTAGGTAGAAGTTTCTTCTAATAGTTTGTGCCCAAGGAAGGGTGGCTGTGGGCCCTTTATGGGGGCCTGGGCTTCTGCCTCTAGGAATGGCCTTAAGGTAGTTGAACTTGGAAAGGTTGAAAGAAGCGCCCGCTATCCAGTCAATGCAAGCTTGGAAGGAAAGTTTAAAATTGTTTATTGAGAGCATAAAAAAATAAATCAAGCCAACGCGATTCAGGGGGAACAGAGACTCCCTCTTCTTAAGGGCTATTGAAAAAACATAAGGGTGCATAATAACATACTGTGTATATATAGGTAAATATAAATATGTAGAAAGGGAAAATTATAAACCTAAACCTGAAAAAGTAACTCCTGTGACAGTTCATAAACCAGTTCACAGATTAGGAAATGGCATTTTTATCTGTTTAGTGCTAGGTAGCAGCTCTGCAAAATCTTGGGATGCAATTTATTAAACAGCCATGATCCTTGATGTGTTGGGAGTCGTTTGGACCCATCTACTGCAGAGAGAGGAAACTCATATATAGTTGGAGGGTGGGGCATAGTTGTTCAAGTTCAAAAGGAAAAATGAGGACATATCAGGGTGCCAGGAAACCAGACCACATGGGGATGCAGGTAAAATAAAGCAGTTTATTGGAGTAAACAACAATAAATGCACAGCAAGAGTGAGGAAGTGAGAGCAGGAACAGCCAGGGTCAAGTCCAGAATCGGGTAGCCATCCAAGCCAGGGTCAAGTCCAGAAGCGTGTAGTTTACCAATGCCGGGTCGTCTGCCGATGTGGGATCATCTGCCGATGCAGGGTCAAGAGCCAGGAGAGTCATTAGCCAAGCCAGGTCATACACGGAGGAACACAGAGAACAGAATACTGCTAGCAGAGGAGCACCTTGGAGCAGAAACGCAAGGGCAAGGACTGCAACCCATCAGGTGATAGATATAGTCAGGTGTGAAGCATCATCACTGTGCGACACCAAGGCAGCAGGCACATGTCCAAGATGGCTGTCAACAGGAGGGCAGGGTAAGACCTTGACAATACCCTCCCCTCAATGGCCCTTCCTCCGCAGAGCAAAAAAAGGTTTCTGAGGAAAGCGACCATGGAAAGCACAGAGAAGGGCAGGGAAATGAACATCAGCGGTGGGAGCCCAGGAGCACACCTTAGGATCCTAACCATTCCAGTGCACCAGGTATTGAACCTTACCTAGGAACAGATGAAAATCCAAGATGCTGCTAGCCTCATACTCCTCATGATTGCCCACAGGAATGGGACAAGGGAGAGGAAGTGTAGCGATTGCAAACCAGTGGCTTCAAAAGTGACACATTGGAGATTTGCATGCCAGGGGAAAGACCAAAGGCATGGGCCACTGGGCTGACCTTGCAGAGGATGTGAAAAGGCCCAACAAAACAGGGTGCCAGTTTTGGAGAGGACACCCTGAGGTTGAGATTACGGGTCGACAACCACACCCTCTCCCCGACCTGGTACGAAGGAGCAGATAAACGTTCCTGGTCTGCCTGGAGTTTCTGACGCTGTGCAGAGACCTGTAAATATTCTTGAATCTTCACTGAAGAGGAATGGAGGGCAGGAATATGATCCTCCACAGCCTGGATGTTCTGTGGCAAGAATGACTCGGGCAACTCAGCAGGCTGGAACCCATATACTGTATGGCCATGAATGTAGACATTCCAGAAGATGAGTTGATGGCAGAGTTCCTGGCAATCTCTGCCCATGGTAGCAGATCAACCTAATTGTCCTGATGGTCAGAGATATAGCAGCGGAGAAATTGCTCCAGAGCTTGGTTGGAACGCTGAGCAGCACCATTGGACTGTGAATAGTAGGCAGAGGAGAAGAAAAGTCGAATACCCAACTAGGAGCAAAAGGCGTGCCAAAACCTAGAGACAAACTGGCTCCCACAGTCCGAGATAATCTCCTTAGGCAGCCCGTGTAAATGGAAGACCTCCCTGGCAAATACTGAGGCAAGCTCCTGAGCGGTAGGCAGCCTCTTAAACGGAACACCGTGACATATTTTGGAGAACCGGTCAACAACCATGAGGATAACCATGTAACCTTGAGACGCGGGAAGTTCCACAATAAAATCCATGGCCAAGTGAGACCAGGGACGCTCCCCATTGGGAATGGGATGCAGTAGGCCCAAGGGAAGGAGATTTGTTCTGGGCACAGACCGCACAAGCAACCACATACACAGCAACATCGGTGCGGAGAGATTGCCTACCAGAACTGACGGGAAATAGCCCAGGACATCTGGTTCTTACCAGTATGACATGCAGTCTTGGAGTTGTGGTAGGTGCGCAACAGTCTGATGCTCAACCCTTCAGGTACAAAACATTTGCCTGCAAGTCTCTCTATGGGATCATCGGGTTGGGAAGCCAAGATCTGTTCCCCAAGAGGAGAGGTTAAGTTGGTGCGAATGGCAGCCAGGATATGGTCTGAAGGTATGACCGATGTCAGCACGGAGTCCTCCCTGGATCAACTCAGAATACTGGCGAGACAAGGCATCAGCCTTACCACTCTTGGAGCTGGGCAAATAGTAGACCACATAGTTAAAACTTGACAAGTATAAGGCCCCTCTGGCTTGATGGGGTGTGAGCTTCTTGGCCTCCAAGAGATACGTCAAATTCTTATGATCGGTGAGAATGAGAACTGAAACCACAGAACCTTTGAGCAAGTGTCTCCACTCTTTGAGAGCAAGGATGATGGCCAAGAACTCTCTGTCTCCAATCTCGTAATTGCATTCAGCTGGAGACAGCTTCTTGGAGTGGAATCGACAAGGAAGTAAGGGTCCATCAGGTGTCCGACGCTGAGACAGGAGGGCGCCTACTCCCGTCTCAGATGCATCCACCTCTAGGACAAAGAGCAAGCCAGGATTAGGATGAGACAGAATGGGAGCCAAAGTGAAAGCAGACTTGAGGACCTCAAAAGCTTGGATGGCAGCAGGTGTCCAATTGTGGGAATCACTGCCCCTCTTGGTCAGATCTGAGAAAAGTTTGGCCAAAGAGGAAAAGTTCCTGATAAAGACCACTGGGGCGAAGCCATTGTAGAACAGCCGAAACCTTCTGAGGGTCCATGGAGAACCCTTCAGCAGAAAGGATGAAGCCCAAGAAGACAACCTGAGACAGGTGGAATTCACATTTCTCAAGCTTACAGAAAAGCCCATTCTCACGTAACTGTTAAAGCACCCGTCTGACATCCAGGTAGTGTGATATAATGGAGTCCAAGTAAATCAAGATGTCGTCCAAATAGACTACCATGCATTGCTGCAACATATCATGAAAGACATCATTAATGAACTCCTGGAAGACAGCGGGCACATTGCACAAGCCAAAGGGCATAACTAGAGATTCGTAATGACTGGTTCTTCCACTCTTTGCCCTCCTTGATCCTTAGGAGGTTATACACGGCCCTTAGGTCAAGCTTGGTAAAGACTGTTGCTCCTTTGAAGCCGTTTAACAATTCAGTAATCAACAGAATCGGGTATGCATTCTTGACCGTGATGCGATTGAGGCCCCTATAATCAAAGCAAGGTCTCAAGTCCTCCTTTTTCTTTACAAAGAAAAAAACAGCACCCTCTGGAGAAGTGGAATTGTGAATGTGCCCCCGGGCACAAGCACAAGCACATCCAAAACCTACTTCTCTATTGCCTTATTCTCCGCAACTGAAAGAGGATAAATCCTGCCACAAGGGGGAATGGCACCAGGTCTATGGCACAATCGTACGGACAAAGGTACCCCAAAACAACGGAGCAGTGCAAGGACGAAATAACTTGGAAACAGGTTGACTCCCTGTGAACAGCCCCTATCGCCATATCAACCGGAAGTCTGGTGGGTAATATGTGTCAGTTGGCGGGGCCTGCCATCAATTGCCTTGATAACTAGTGGAGAAACACCAGGCTGCAAGGGTATGGAATTCGCAGTAGCAAACGTACTGTCAATAAAATAATTGCCAGCACCGGAGTCTACCAACATCAGAGTAACCACCGAACCCGCTGCCCAGGAGAGGACAACTGTGATTAGTGGTCTATCTTTATGGGAAACTGGGGGCGAGGAAATTCCACCTAAGATCTACCCCAGATAGGACCTTAGGTGCGAGCGTTTCCCAGACACGTTGGACAGGATTTTAGGAAATGCCAACCAAGACCGCAATACAGGCACCGGACCTCCCTCCTCCTAAAGGCCCGCTTAGCCTCCTAAAGGCGAGTGAACCCCAGCTGAATTGGGTTCACAGCCAGACACACCATCCCTAGGAGGCGTAGGAGGTGAGAGAGGAATGGATGGGAAAGAAAACATAGAAGCCAATCTGGTAGGAGGCTTCCGCAGGTACTTCTTAAATGATGGTCTCTCCCTGAGCCCGGTATCAATCAAAATAAGGAAGGAAATGAATGCCTCAAGCTTGTCAGGGAGATTCTTGGCCACAATCTCATCCTTCAATGCATCGGAGAGACCATGAGAGAAGACAGCCACCAGAGCCTCATTATTCCAGCCCACCACTGCTGCCAGGGTACCAAATTCAATGGCATACTCGGCAATGGTTTGTATACCCTGTTGAGTGGACAGTAGCAGCTTTGAAGCAGAGGCAGAGCAAGCAGGTACATCAAAAAGCCTTCGAAAGGAGGCAACAAAACTCAGGTAATCGGGTATCACAGGATTATCATTCTCTCATAACGGATTCACCCAGGCCAAGGACTTGTCCGAGAGCAACGAGATTAGGAAGCCCACCTTGGACTTATCAGAAGAAAACGCCTGAGGAACCATCTCCTAATGAATGCCCACTTGGTTTAGGAAGCCATGACACTGACTCGGTTCACCCCCATAGCACTGCGGAAGGGGGGCTGAACCAGTCATCCCTCTGGTAACAGCAACTCCAGCTGCCAGTTGCAGGAGCAGCAGCACGTGCAACAACAGGAGGAACCGCCGGGGTAGCAGCACGAGGAGCAAGGTGCGCTGTGCGTGCAAGCAATGCCTGAGTGAACTGACCCAAAAGGTGATCTTGTTGATCTAGCCTGGTAACAAGCATGGGGAGCGTAGGAGTACATGCATCATAAGGATTCATGGCCCTTGAGTACTTTTAGGGTGCCAGGAAAACAGACCACACAGGGATGCAGGTCAAATAAAGCAGTTTATTGGAGCAAACAACAGTAAATGCACAGCAAGAGTGAGGAAGTGAGAGCAGGGACAAGCCAGGGTCAAATCCAGAAGCAAGTAGTCATCCAAGCCGGGGTCAAGTCCAGAAACAGGTAGTCTACTGATGCTGGGTCGTCTGCCAATGCGAAGTCGAGAGCCAGGAGAGCCGTCAGCCAAGCCAGGTCATACATGGAGGAACACAGAGAACAAATGACTGCTAGCTAGGACTGCAATCCATCAGGGTATAGATATAGTCAGGTGTGCATCATCATCACTGTGCAATGCCCAGGCAGCAGGCAAGTGATGATCCAATAAGTGTCTATAACAGGCAGCAAGTCTACACATGTCCAAGATGGCTGCCAACAGGAGGGCAAGGTAAGACGTTGACAATTCATCTATAGATAAAGTTGAATACACCTTTAATACTTACGTATGAGTAAGATGATACTTGGAATGGAAACTCGGACTGGAAGTGGAAATTGCATGTATAAGTAGTAAGATAAGAAGGAAGTCCATCTCCATTTGTTAATAATGTACAAACTACCCAGCAAGCATTTAGCCATGGATATATCCACTTTCCTGGTGAAAACGAAACAGACATTGGCTGCAAAAAAAGTTATACGTGGAACATAATACCAATAGATGATTGAAAAGCTCTTTTGCACACTTTTATTAGTGGTGTCTACGGTATAATCTGGTGTTATTAAAAATGATTTTGTTACTGTATTTATATTGTAATTATTTCTTCACCACTTCTCTGCCTTCTATCTAAATAAATCAGGACACAGTACATCTAAGAATGTGTGATCTGTCTTTTCACTTCACTCACAATGCTTTGATCATGCTTCTCAACTAGGACAATTGGTGGAGTAAATTAGCCTAACAAAAATCTGAATATCAGTTTAATGTTTTGGCAAGCTATAAACAATTTATAAAAATAATCTAAGAATGGTTTCTTTTGTAGGTATATAAAATATAATAGATTGTGTTTACACTAATATTAAGAGGATTTATCCTTGCAATGTCTACTAATATAATACATCCTTCAGTTGGCCACTAATGTAATAAGTATTTATCCTTCCACTGACTACCAATTTATTAAGGATTTTTTGCTGCTTCCGGGTTTAGCCCGTTGAGAAGAAAAAGTCACCTTCTATCTGCATTGGTACGCATACCGGACCGCACGCCGGCACCGCTGCATGCTACAGGGACTAACAAGGAGGGAGAACAACAGGAGTCTGCAGATTCTGTCCCGATCCTGCCACCCATAGCAACCAATGCAAATTGCCCTGTGCCAGGTGGGCACATCTAATAAGTTACAAACATCTTTGCTGAAGTAACTGCAAGAGCCGCTCACCCCATCTAGAGGAGAAGGGATCAGCGCCATCACTACACCTGGTTTTATAAACGCATATGGTTCCTTATTTTTGGTAAGAGGCCAATACCTTATATTTACGGGTGTTTCATCACAAGATTGGAGGTGGATATCACATGATAAGCATATTGAGGTATAATTTGGATCCACTTATTGCTCTTACCTTTTTTTCCGCCGGGTAAGGAGGAAATTCACCAGGTGGTGGGATATCACAGTTTGGATTGATTTGGTTGGATTCCCTACATCTGTATTTTGCATCACCAATATCAGCATTGGAAGATTTTTTCTATAAAATGGACTGATTGTATCACATATTGTTTGGGTGTTGTCCTAAATATAATTTGATTTTTAATTTCGATATTGTTGTATATCATCCACTGATTATATATATAATTTTTATATATCTCATCACGAATTAGCGCACTTTTATATTATTTTCGTTTATCTATTCACATTTTGAGTAGTAGCTTTTTCACAGATCAGCACACCCCCTCCACATACACATAAATAAATATATACATATTTACATGAAAAGGGAAAAAAAATATATATAACAAATTCTGCTCTCAAACAAAGAGTGGCTTTACAGCAAAAGCAAAACTCACACCATGAACATGTCATACCGGGGAAAATAATCTTAGTAAGACTCACACCACTGCATCAGACATCAAAACCTGCGAGGTCAAGAAACAAAACCACACCCATTATGCATGCAGCCCTTCTTCAAAAAGAAGATATTAACCAACAAAAGCTAAAGGAGTGAAAGTCATAGCATAGGAAAAAAGCTCCTTACCCAGAAATGGACAGTTCACCAAAGGCAGGTCTGATATTCCTACACGCCCTTATCCAGAACAATCAAGGCTCCCTGCCCTTCTCAAGACCCCACATTTTCCCAAGCTCACTCAGAATATCGTACACCACCACCACCTTGACAGGGAGGACTTTCTGGCACCGTGCATTCCACGTGAAGTAACGAACAACTATACTAACTAGAAAAAGTGTATCCAAATCAAAATCCGAGCGAATCGGGAATGCCCCATACACCCACTCCGCATAACTCATGCAATAGAGAAAGGGGATGCCTAGAGCCCTCCCTACCCTTTTATACACCTCTATGTTAAAGGGATATTGGAGCAAAAAGTGGTCCATAGACTCCACTATACCAACACACTCTGCTCTAGGACAATCCGGATCATACACAGGGTGATTCTTCAGGTTCCCTCTCACACAGAGACTTCCATGGAAAGCAAGCCAGGCTTTATCCCTAAACTTCAAAGGGATTCTTCCCAAATTAATTAAACGCAACCCCTCCCTCATTACGGAACCTGGGCAATCCTTTAGGGCCATTGACACACTGAAAGCAGAGCCCAAAATCCTCTTCTGCAGAAGCTTCCTGGGGAGGGACTTGATATCCTTCACTGTCACCTGCCACTGCCGAAGTATTTTCAGACACAGGGCAACATAAGCCGGAAGCTTTCCATGTCGGACTCTCAGACTTTTCACTGGCCTGCCATCTTTCCAACATTGTAGAAAAGGCCTAAACCAAGATTGAAAAATACCCACCCATCCCGGCAGGGTCTCTGCTAATATATTACCAAGATTGTACTTTAAAAAAGAGCAGAGAAAAGAAAACTATAGGGTTGACCATTCCTAGGCCACCCTACTGCCTGGACAGGTAAGTTACATTGCGTTTGATCAGTTTCAGCCTATTTCCCCCATAACAGTTGGAAAAAGCAGCTGTACACCCTTGCATAGAGAGATTATAGAGACATATAAAAAGATTGGGATCAGGTAAGTTTTGATCAAGTCAACCCTCTCCCTTAAGGAAAGTTTCCATTTCTTCCAGCTTGCTACTTTGGCATTGGCATCCACCAACCTGCTTTCCCAATTTCGATGACCATTTTCACCAGAACAAAATTTCATGCCCAACACTTTAATTTCCTGCTGGGGCTCTGGGAAGGCATTCAGAAGTTCAAAGCTTTCACTGTCCTTTCCCATTCCAGAAAACTTCACTCTTTTCATGGTTGATTTTAGAGCCAGAAGCCACCGTGCACTGCTCTATCACAGAGACCACGTCCTGAGCCTCCTCCATCCCGGAGATAATAACAGAAACATCATCGGCATAGGCCACGACCTTTAAAGGCGGCACACCAGCAATGCCCAAAGGCACCCCGAACAATAATCCACCCTCTAACCTTCTTATGAAGGGGTCAATTTGCGAATACATATAGCAGAAAGCTCAAAGGACACCCCTGGTGCACACCAGAGCCAACCTCAAAAGGCCGTCCAACCATTAACAAGTGGGAAGCTCTCAGCCCCTTTATATAATGTTTTCTGCCAATCTATAAACCTCTCCTGCAGGCCATATCTACCAAGTAACAAATACAGGTACTCATGATTGACTCGATCAAAAGCCTTCGTCTGATCCAATGCTAGCAAGTACTTTCTCCATTCAGCAGCCCTGCATCGCTCCAAAGCCTCCCAGACAGCTAAAACTGCTGAAAAGGTACTTCTACCTTGGACCGAGCAGTGCTGATGATTGCACAACAAATCGCCTGCTACTGACAAGCGCCAAAAAAGAATCTTTGCCAAGATCTTTCCATCAACACTGGTGGGGAGCCAGTTCTCAATTATTGAGGGATCTTTACCTTTTGACAAAGGAATCACAGCGGATTGCCTCATGGAGAGAGGGAGTGAACCCCCTTTTAGACAGCTGTTATAAACCTCCACAAAAAAGGGAGCCAGAATGGACTTAATACACTTATTGATTTCAGCTGTCAACCTATTTGGCCCAGGCGATTTTTTGGTAGCCAGCTTCTCTATAGCATAAACTACCTCATCCGCTAAAATTGGTTCTTTCAAATCCACCAAAAGCAATGTACCATTTCCAAATCCTGGAGTAGAATCCAGAATCTGGAAGCCCCCTTTTAACAAGGGGGCCCCCAGATCCTGCCCCCCATGTGAATTGATATCGCGTACCCCTACCCATTCACCAAAAAAGTGTACAAAAAAAATAAACACGAAAACCAGTTTTTAAAAAAGTCAAATTATGAAAAAATAAAAAAATAGTGTCCCCCAATGTAAATCCATCGTAAATCACGTCACCCGCCGCAGCCGAAAAATAGAAAAAAAAACACGCCTCCCGGTTAATGAGTCGCCTGAGCCATGACAGCTCTTTTATATGAAAGGGGCGGGGACACCCAGTTACATCACCCAATGGCGCGTGAAGAGGCGGGAAGCGTCTTTTTTTTTTCTATTTTTTGGGTGCGGCGGGTGATGTCATTGATGATTAATTTACATGGAGGGGGGACACTATTTTTTTTTTTTTATTTTTTTATTTTAATTTTTTTGTCAGCGATTTTATCAAAGGCTGCCTTGAAATCACCTTTGGCACTAAACCACTCCACTGCTGAAGGCCCTTTATCTCTCCCAAATAAGATCCAATCCCTCAGGTTTTACAAAAGATAAATCAAATTCATAACTTCCCACCGGCAAATTAAAGCAAAAGCATCACACGCTTTAAATCCCCTTTCCAAAACCAACTCAGCCACCCTCCCCCTTACTGGTGGGGTTCCCTCCCCCTCCCACCTCAACTGAACAACATTCCTCCTCCTGTACCCACTAACCAGCCCCCCCCCCCCCACCGAACCTCCCTGAATTGTGAATATCACCAAAATTCCCACCACCCACCCTGGTGCGACTCCCCAAACTGAAGCATAGCTGCCAAATTCCTCCCAGCAGAAGATCCATCCATTTGTTTTGAACCAAATAATGATTGTAGAGATTCGGGATTGGTCTGTACAACCACTGAATCCTTCCTCTGCTAAGCAGGGGGATAAATCTAATTTTTACCTATGCCAGCAACATTAACCACCAACACATCCATTGCTTTATCAATACTACAGCTATCATTTTCTGGCACATTCGTAGTTCCTGCTGTCTTCCCAACAGTGTCCATACTCACTGCTGTACTCTTAATTATTTCACCTCCAACGGGTATCTTCTCCTCCACCAGGACAGGGCTTTCAGCTGAGGACAGTGAAGGCTGTTCTAAAACAGAAACAGGTGGAATTATTTCCTCCACTGACCACCAATGTAAGGAAGAGATATCCTTCCACTGACCATCAATGTAAGGGAGAGTGCTACTCCTCACTGCCCAGCAATGTAAGGTAGAGATATCCTCCCACTGATCATCAATGTAAGGGAGATTTATACTCCCCACTGACCATCAATGTAAGGGAGAGTGCTACTCCTCACTGACCAGCAATGAAAGGTAGAGATATCCTCCCACTGACCATCAATGTAAAGGATATTTATACTCCCCACTGATCACCAATGTAAGGAAGAAATATCCTCCCACTGACCAACAATGTAATAGAGAGTTATACACCTCGCTGACCCTCAATGTAAGGAAGAGTTATCCTCCCACTGACCACCAATGTAAGGAAGAGATAGCCTACCACTGACCACCAATGTAAGGAAGAGATATCCTCCCACTGACCATCAATGTAAAGGAGAGTTCTACTCCCCACTGACCACTGACCACTAAGGTAAGGAAGAGATATCCTCCCACTGACCATCAATGTAAGGGAGAGTTACACTCCCCACTGACCACCAATTTATGGAAGACATATCCTCCCACTGACCACCAATGTAAGGAAGAGATATCCTCCCGATGACCACCAATGTAAGAAAGAGATATCCCCCCACTGACCACCAATGTAAGGAAGAGATATCCTCGCACTGACCACCAATGTAAGGAAGAGACATCCTCCCATTGACCACCAATGTAAGGAAGAGATATCCTCCCACTGACCACCAATGTAAGGAAGAGATATCCTCCCATTGACCACCAATGTAAGGAAAAGAAAGCCTCCAACTGACCACCAATGTAAGGAAAAGATATCCTCCCACTGACAACCAATGAAGGGGGGTTATACTCCCCACTGACCACCAATATAAGGAGGAATTATCTTCCCACTGAACACCAATGTAAGTGGTATTTGTATTCCTACTGATCACCAAAGTAAGTATAATTATTTTCCCCACTGACCACCAATGTAAGAAAGACATTCAATTTCAGGTTTCTACAGTGTCTTCTCTGCCGATCCCTAAACTGGCTTCCGATTGCCCAGCAAGTTAAATTCAAAATACCAACAACAATGTACAAAGCCATTCACAACTCAGCCCCAAGTTATATCACCAATCTTGTCTCCAAATATCACCCGTCCTCTTCGCTCCTCCCAAGACCTCCTGCTCTCTAGCTCTCTTGTCTTCTCCTCCCATGCTCTTCTCCAGAGCTCTGTAGCTATCTACCTCAATCTGTCTGGCTATCTCCTACTCTAGCAACCTTTAGGAAATCCCTGAAAACGAATTTTTTCAGGGAAGCCTATCCAACTTTCACCTAATAATGAAACTTTGAATTCTTCCATCAGCTCATGCCTCACAGTTATTGCCTTTTGTACCACTTACCCCACCCTATAAGATTGTAAGCTCTTATGAGCAGTGGCCTCTTACTTCTCTTGTACTATATTGTATTGTAACTATATTGTAACTGTACTGTCTCCCTTTATATTGTAAAGAGAGGTGCAAACTGTTGGCACTATATAAATCCTGTATAATAATAATAATAATAATACACTACACTTATGCTTTATTATTGAATACAGAGCTGCATTTCTATGTGTATTTTATATCTGCATGAAATTTAGTCTTAAAGTGGTATTACACCCAATACCAAAAATGTATTATATTGCAGCTTACTTGGTTTAATTAGATGTTATGATTGCATTTGTTTTCCTTTTCTTTTTATTTTTTTAGGCTTTTTTCACTCTGTTTCCTTTTTGGTGATCTGGGCAGTAACACATCTCCTGTATTAGAGTGGCCCTACTCTGGATGAAGGAGCACAGGGGCACCTTTGGACAGCAGCATTGTCAATCTGGGGGGAGGGGGAGTGTTAAATGTACTAGCAGATTTAGATACACTAACAAATTGAAGCCAAACTCCAGTTAAAACTTTATAATCAGTTACAACAACAGTTTTGTCCTTTTTGTGGTATAGATTTTACATAAATGAAAGCTGTTTGCACTCCTGTCAGTGGTAAATGCTTTGCCTCAACCCTCTAACTGCTACATACGCAGGACACCTTGTTATTTTGAAAAACAACAGACTTACTTGCTGGATCACCAGGTGAAAATAAAAAAAAAAGCCACCATATATAAGAATTGGTAAGCTGCAACACGATAAATCTTTGTTTTCTGGTTTAATACTGGTTTAACTATCTCAAAGGTACTGATTGTAGCCTAACCTGTCTTCAAAAATACAAATACCGCAGAGATTAAAATCGAAGGTACTGCAATAAAAATGTGCTACCATCCTTTTGTGGGAAACAGAAATATACAGTATTTGAGGATCACCAATGGTACATGAGGGCGAGACCAGCATTGTTTTGTTAAGTTTCCAATTTAGGTCTCATTTATACCATATGCATTTAAATGCATTTTTAAACACAGAATGTACATGGAAAAAAAAGTACAGTAAAACCTTGGATTGCGAGCATAATTCGTTCTGGAAACATGCTTGTAATCCAAAGCACTCTTATATCAAAGCAAATTTTCCCATAAGAAATAATGGAAACTCAGATGGTTCGTTCGTTCCACAAGTCCTTCAGTTTATAGTCTATATACAAAGATTATAGCAATGTAATAGGTTGTGTAACCATAAAATGTCCATCCACAATATGCAGCGTTCCCAAGGGGATTAGAAGCAAAATCTAGCAGAGCTATAGAATATAAGAGAGATGAGAGGCGCCTCTAAGTGTAGCAATATTGTTACATTTAATGAAGGTTCAACATTTAGCAACTCACATGGTTGATAATTAAAATAGGCACACCTAAGTATGCAGGCATCCGAGGTAAAGCTGTCCACATAGACCATGTTCTGAACCACCGGCTCTCACCACTGTCAGTCTGCAATCGTGACCGGGAAGAATAGCCTGCAGTAGAGTAATCTGAAAGTGAGTCTTTGAATCACTGGTGGAGTGCAGCGGGGAAGGGATGATGAAGATGGTGGTGTGGAGGACGGTCTATGTGGACAGCTTTACCCTGGATGCCTGCATACTTAGATGTGCCTGTTTTAATCATGAACCATGTGAGTTGCTAAATATTGAACCTTCATTAAATGTAACCATATTGCTACACTTTAGAGGCTCCTCTCTTCTTTTTTATACATTACACTACTTGCATATCAAGTCAAAATTTATTTAAAAAATGTGCTTGTCTTGCAAAGCGCTCTCAAACCAAGTTACTCTTAAACCAAGGTTTTACTGTATTGTATTTCAATTTGACTAGTTTGCACTGTTGTGGTGCTATTACATACAGTAATAACAACCCAGTAAAAAAAAAAAAAATATGTAAATATAATGCCAAAATATGCACCGCAAGCACATTATAAACTCATGTAAATGTGCATTCAGAACCATGCACTAAGTGCTGAAATTTCATTGTAAATAAGCCCTTAGGTATATGTAACCCCTAAAAATATACTTCTCCGATTTGTTCCCTTTTGGTCAGTATTTCCAGCTATTGTAAGGGCTACAGAATACCCCTTCCCACTATGGAGAAGAGAGGGGGGGGTCTGTACTCTTGACCTTGGGTGACAACATTCATTTTCTCTCAGTACACGGCAGTGATTGGGCATTGTCATCTTGGGACAGGAAATTTATTTTTGACAGGATCACCAGGTGCAAATAAAGGGCAAAAAGAAAGTGAATACAGCAACCATGTTCACGAGCTAGGGACATAATCCAGTAACTACTGTCTAAGAGGGGATTTACCTAATTTTGGAATGATTTCCTTTTACTTCCTCTTTTTTTCTTTGGTAGAGGAAGTGAAGGGAAACCTTTCTGCTGACACATACACACAAAAAAAAAAAAATCTGATAGGGATCTTTACCATAATCTATGCTATCCAAAACGAAAAATAAAAATGGCTTTACATACACTTTAAAGTAAAATTCCAGCCTAACACTAAATATGTTTAAGCATCTTCCCCACCTCCTGCTACCAATCCTGCCTAGAAAAGATGTGTATAATTACATTAGTTCAGCCCACTCGGGTCCATTCATTTGATCCTTCAACTCCAGCTTCCCTGAGTCAGTAAACAGAGTCAGCAGGGGAGAGGAGGGAGCGCTGACAATGGCTTGGACACGGAAGCCTGTAAGTAATGTTGTAAACCCAGGGCCCCTCCTCTGGGTCTCCAGACACACGGTCTGATTCAGTTCAAGTCCTCAGACAGAGATAGGAATTGCTGTGATGTGTATCTTTCAATTTTGTTGACATAGTCCAACTGTAAGTACCTGGATCTGAACCTGCAATCTACTGTATGTTGTGTCTGGCGATATCTCTCTTTGCTGAGTCACCTGAGATGCTGGACAGCTCCCTGGACAATTCCTTGAATCTTGTTTTTAGTGAACCTTGAACTCTTTGCTTTTCCCATGAACTTCCTAATTTAAGCCATGTCTTTTCACTTCCTTTTTCCCAAAGTATTGTACTCTCTCCAGGCAATATTTCGCTCTTGTCATTCCTGCTGCTATCCATATCTTCGCTACAACTGGTTACCGAACTTTGGCTTGTTCCTCTACTATGCTTCTGCTTGATCCCAACCTGCCACCACTTGTTCATGACCTTTGGCTTGTTTACTGACTACGCTTCTGCTATATCTGCTATTGAACCCTGGCTTGCTCACCTGCTTGTGGGGCAATTCTGAAGACCTGGTACTAACATGCAGCAAACCCCATCTCCACCATCGAATCTCTGGTTATTACTGGTTAGTGCTTAGACTTCGCACCTTGGATGAGCCTACATCATCCGCCAGGATTAGTGCTAAGACCACGCACCTTGGGAGAGCCTACGTCATCTGCCAGGATGACCTGCTTGTATACTTATCCTTCTAATTAGGGGGAACCTTTCTACTGCTATAGCTACTGGTCTCCGAGCCTGACCCCAGACTGTGGCTACCTTTTTTTCTTCCTTACAAGCAGTAGGAGTGCTCTCTGATACAGTCTGATATCAACAGCCTTCTAACTCGCACCTTACACCCTCCCAGATAGAAAGTTCCCAATCTCTGAGGCAAGGTGAGTAGTTTCTTTGCTCCTCCTGATTGTGGTCAGCTATGGCCGGGTTCTCTTCAGCCAGCAGTCCAGTCCATTTATATGACCCTCTGCTAGCTTTAGGCCTGTCACTCTCTTTTTCTCTCAGCAGCCTCCAAACACCCTTCTCCTTGCTTTGTTGCATCAGCCAATCACTGTCCTTCAGAACTGAATCAGACCAAGCCAAGATGGCTTCTGCACTTTGCCAAGTGGTCTCCATAAGAATGGCTGCTGCACTTCTGCACTAATGAGTATTCAGTTAAACCCTGTCCACACTGGAGAAGGATAATGCAGCACCAACAAAGGAAGATATTTTGCAGAAGTTATCAGCCACAATCCAGGTTACAGCAACATTCTATTATAGAAAATGCTTTTTAACTTTTTAGTGCCTTCACACTAATGATGTTATTGTGCTTTCTCTTTAAATCTTTAACTAGCAGAAGGTTGTATAAAGTTATCATGTTACATTCTATAGAGGTATGCCTGGGTGCTGAAGAAAACTGAAAGTCTCCATGCCCACATTGAATGCCAAATATGTAATCAATACATTGAGGAAATTATGCTGCATTAAAGAGGGATCTTTTGCAGGTGGTACATATTCTATGCCATGCCGACATAAATTATTCTATACCAAGCACAAAATCTCACTTGACTTCACCTATGGGTGTTGGCAATTGATCTTTTACTGATGCTTCCTTCTTCTCTAAACTTATAGAAAGGTCACAGCTATAAATAGTCAGATCTTTATTTCTTACTGTCAGCCCTAATGTGAAGGTTAAAGCCATTTTCTGTAATACCATTTTGAAAACATACTGTATAGTATATATATATATATATATATATATATATAGTATTTCACAAAAGTGAGTACACCCCTCACATTTTTGTAAATGTTTTCTTATATCTTTTCATGTGACAACACTGAAGAAAGTATACTTTGCTACAATGTAAAGTAGTGAGTGGGCAGCTTGTATAAAGTGTACATTTGCTGTCCCCTCATATTAACCCAACACACAGCCATTATTGTATGTATACAATGTGTAGCGCTAACCCTAAAATAATATAAAATGAATCATTAATATAAAATGAATGCAAAATAAACACTGTGCAAACAAATACACAATCGATAACTGTGATGAAGTGATAAATTAATATCGTCTAACACACCAGACAGGAACAGTGAGTGATATATAAAGTGAAAGTCCATGAGACCAAGAACTCAGTGGGAGGATAACTCATGATATGTGAAGGCGGATTTTAGTGTAATTACATTTTTCCCTGTTTTTTATTGTACATTTTAATTTTTTATTTATGTTATAACTGCTAATCCACCATATGTATGCTGTGAGGCTATACATTATGTTTTGAATTTTTTGGGGGAGTACTGCATTATGTGCACAGGATTATACATAGCCTCTAAATACATGACAATATATTTTCTTACCACTAGATGGCGGCTCTTTTTTTGTGTTGGACATCGTCCCATTATATTTATTTTATATGGGATTAGTATTGCTTATCAGACTTCATCTTGTCTCATTATATTTATTTATATGGGATTTGATATGTCTTGCAGAAGGCCCCGTTTTTTCCTTTTTCTTGAGATTAGTGTCTTTTTACTGCCTCAGAGCTTGTGATTGGTGGTTGCATTTTTTGGGAGGTGGCCAGTCTCTGTGTCATCCGTTGAGGATCCGGTGACTATTACTTCCCATCTTCCTGTGCATACGATGGAGTGCTTCCGCCCTAAATCCTTGTTGGTTGGTCAAACCTTCCACTGCTTGCAAGTGTATGGGGGTATATAGGTGTGGTTGTTATGTCTGGTAACCACGCCCCAGACGACTTAAACCTATGACAAAACGCGTCGGGCGTTACCAGACGTGACGTCACCACGCCCCCCGAACGCCGGCTCTGTATGTGATCGCTGGACGCCGGGGCTTTCGTTGTTGGCATTTTTTGCCTTGATATGCTTGTCTCCATTTTTATTATGTAAGTGCAACTTTTAATAAATGGGCTCAAATTTTTAGACAATATTACGCTATTTGTGTCTCTCTTTTTCATCCCTGCAACCATGCTTTAAATCTGATGGTGCCGATACTATGAGAACTTGTGGTCTGATGATCCACCAGCTGGTTTACTTCCCCTAAAATGTGTATGGCTAACTCATTAGTTTGGGGGCCCTGCTGTTCTGGTAAGCAGCCATTCTTATGTTGGTCTCATGGGCTTTCACTTTATATATCACTCACTGTTCCTGTCTGGAGTGTTGGACGATATTAATTTATCACTTCATCACAGTTATCGATTGTGTATTTGTTTGCACAGTGTTTATTTTGCATTCATTTTATATTGATGATTCTATTTATATTATTTTAGGGTTAGCGCTACACATTGTATACATACTTGTTGATTGTTTTTTTCTATAGACCAGTGTATTGCAGCTTCCCGTTATATATATTTCTTTTGCCCACTCAATTTTTGTTCACCATTTTTAGCGCAGTTTTACACAGCCATTATTGTCTAAACCGCTGGCAACAAAATTGAGTACACCCTTAAGTGCAAATGTCCAAATTGGGCCCAAAGTGTCAATATTTTGTGTGGCCACCATTATTTTCCAGCACTACCTTGACCTCCCTGGGCACGGAGTTCACCAGAGCTTCACAGGTTGCCATTGGAATCCTCTTCCACTCCTCCATGATGACATTACGGAGCTGGTGGATGTTAGAAACCTTGCGCTCCTCCACCTTCCATTTGAGGATGCCCCACAGATGCTCAATAGGGTTTAGGTCTGGAAAGATACTTGGCCAGTCCATTGCCTTTACCAGAAGCTTCTATAGCAAGGCAGTGGTCATCTTGGAGGTGCGTTTGAGGCCGTTATCATGTTTGGAATACTGCCCTGATCAGATCAGTTGCAAGCAATACCAGTGACTAGTCCTTTACCCTCAACTTGCCTTTTAGGCACAGCTTCAACAATTCAGACCCTCTTTCATTTTTCATAACATGAAAATAAACATAAATACATTTTTTTTAAAAATAAACTGCGCTAGTGAAGAAATAATAAACCAAAGTGAGCTGAAACTATTTTGGGAGATATACACAATACAAACGTACAATAAATATAAGTTGCGTTAATAGTGAATGTCCAAAAATATCAATCCACAAGTGATGAAATAAGGAATCCTTTATGTGATAAAACACCGCTGTCTGTTACCATAAATAGGCTTAGGTAACAACACCACCACCATGGGCTAAAATGCCTTCTTACCAGCTCCTGATGACCCGTATTAGGAGGTCAGTGACCCTTTTGACTTAATATCCACCCTGGGCCTTTATATTGTCCACCTATAGTTCCACACACTAATACTCAAATGGTAACATTACAACATACAGTACAAACTTAGCCAAGCCTCGATCTGAGCCTCGGCCGGCCACAAGACTCACTCCCAACAAGGAAGCAAGCCAAACCATGCCTCTAATTGAATTCTTAAGAACGTAATAGCCTTCTGTATTAAAAATGGCAACTTAAAAGATATAATGGCAAATTAAAAAGTTTATAATATGTGAAGTTTATCCTTCATGTCGCAATGTCTAAATTTAGATTGACATTAAAAGGGACATCTTTCCTTGATCCTCCTCTCCCCAATTAACCTGCAAAAATGGATTACTCTAAACGCTAGAGCAACCCAATGAGGGTCTCCATTAATCCATAACTTAAATGGCTTCCAGAAAGCAGATTCTAAATAATACTAACCTACTACCCTTTTCTATTGTGTAAATCACTATAATACATATATGATTCTCCATGTAATAACAGAAAGTTTCTTAAATTGATACAAAGGGATCACTGTATTGAAAGCATTAGAGTGACATCTAGCGGATAAAAATTGAACTGCCACCCAGTCCTTAGATCGCCACCCAATGACCAAAAATTGAATTACTTCAGACAGGTAACTTGCAACATATAAAAACACAAAAATAAATTGTGAGAAATATAAAAGTAAAAATTTAAATAAATTAAAAATAAAATATTAAACCCCATTCCTCACAGATGACATCTAGTGGGCAAAAATTATAATGTAAATGTACTCATTACTAAATATAATCCTTTAATTTTCCTTTTTCCCTCCAAAGGCAGACCATGACACAGATCAAGATTCACAACTGCCAAGGCACACACATTGTAAAAAAACTTGTCATTGACAGATTCAAACTATAGGTTAAGAATTGTTATTAAATGCATTCACATCCACATCTACATTTAACCCATGCGGAACATACATAGTTAGTCAGGTTGAAAAAAGACACAAGTCCATCTGGTTCAACCAAAAAAAAAAAAAACAGTATTGAAATCCCAACCATTCAATCCCATATACACAATCCTATACCCACAGTTGATCCAGAGGAAGGCGAAAAAACCCAGCAAAGCATGATCCAATTTGCTACAATTTTGCATACGATTTTATCTTATATATCCAAGCCATTTATAATTTGGAAATCTTCCTAACTAGAGAGCTACCACTGAGTTCTGTATTTGTCTATACCCAAAAATATAGTATGTGTAGGGTCCCTATTGTGTACAGCTGCATAGTGTTTAAATTTAGAATGATTTTTGAAGCCCTTTCTGATATTACTGATATGTTCATTTAGGCTTGTTTAGTCCACATACTGGAGCTCACACGGGCACTGCAAAAAATACACTACCTCAGTACTAGAACATGTTATAAATGGTTCTCATCTACGATTACTTCCTGTCCCAAACGTACAGGAAGTAATCGTAGAGACAAAACCATTCGTTCTTTTATTTTTAGATCCAATAAGGCTACATACCTAGCACTTTCCACGTTGGTGATACCCTGTAAGATTTTCTCTAAAAGAGGGGCACCCCTAAATACTACTTGTAGTTTTCTGGGCAAGATTGACTTCAAAACTCTATCATTGGCCAATAAATGCCAGTGTTTCTGTATCGGATGTTCCACATGTTGGTGCTGAACAGAAATGTTGTAATAAATGGAAGAAAAGAAACATCCATATTATTATTATTACTTTAAGGCTTTTCCTTCAACAAATTATTTCAATCCAATTTCTTGATTTGGCCAATAATGCTCTGGAGTGATTCCAAACAATATAGTTTTTCTACAAATCTGTCGGTCAGGACAGCAGCCTGACTATTAAAGTCTTCTAACTCTGTACAATTACGTCTCAGACGCATATATTGGCTTTTGGACACTGACTTTAACCACAACTGATGATGACATGTGTCCCCCAGGGGTTATATGAATTTTTGTCGGTGGATTTAAAAAAGGTTCAAGTGATAAATATAATCTCCTTAACTGAAATCTTAAAATCTAAGAACATAATCTCCTCCAAACTCGCCTCATAGCTTAAATGTATCCCCCCTATTATTATTCAAATACTCCATGAAATTTTGTAAATGTGAGCCACTCCCATCCCATAGGAGGAGGATGTCATCTATGTATTTAGCCCATAAAACCACCTGAGGTCTTCTTTGTGCAAAGATGACATCCTCCTCCCATTTAGCCATAAACAAATTCGCCAAACTGGGAGCATATTTAGCCCCCATGGCTACTCCTCTGTCCTGATGGTAAATTGGTCTTCAAACCAAAAATAATTATTTGTTGCCGCAAATTCCAGCAATTCCATAATGAATTCCAACTGTTTTTTAGGGAGACCTGAATCCCCTATCTAAATAAAATTTTACTGCCGCCAGGCCAAAATGGTGTTGAGACACTGTATAAAGTAAGGTAACATCAGCCGTAACCAGCCGAACACCTTTTTTAGGTTTTTGATTGGACAAAAGATTGATAGTATGCCTTGTGATGAAACACAGGCCAAAACTTCAGGTGAGAGGCCAATTATCTTATGTGTTGGTGGTGGAAGATACACAGATTCACTTGTGAGCACTGGCTGAACTACCGTTTTCAAGCAAATTTTGCACCTACTCCAGCACAAGACCACTGGACTGTTTATTTGGATCTATCAATTTTTTTATTATAATAATTTGATTTATTATAATTACAAGCACCTTATTTCTATTACAGCACTTTAATATTGCACAGATATATATACAGTGGCACTTTAATATTGCACAGATAAATGTATTTTAGCACTTTAATATTGCACATATATGTTCTTTGTGTTTACATATTATCACTGAATGCACTTTATTAGCGCTGTACTGTGTTTTTTTTTTTTTTAATTCTTTATTTAAAGGTATGCCATGAAAAATAAGGAATAACCATACTACCAACAGTGGTAAGATAGCAACAGAAATTTGACTACATAGTATAGGTAACAATCTGGTGTAAGACACACGATCACAAAGCATAGACATATAGTGTAACCTGGGCTCGTATGTCGTCTTGTCTTTATTACTTAGTCAGTGCCGGTTCACATCTGTGCGGCTTGCGAGATCGCATGTAATTCGGAGCGCACTGCTCCTTCATTACATGCGATCTCATGTGCGGATGCGAGTTCAGCCATACACTTTGTATGGCTGAATTCGCACTGTATCCACAGCAAACGCGCACATGAGGCTTTTTTTGAGCCGCATCAGAATCGGATCACACAGTGGTTCACACTTGTGCGATCCGATCCTGTGCAAACTGTCAGATCGCACTGCGATATGCGATCAAACTGGGGGGTGTCGCTAACATTTAATTGACACCCCCTGCGTATCGCATATGGTAGTGTGAACTGCCAGATGTGTGGATGCGATGCCGGATCACGCTGCATATTCGCAGCGTTCCCGCATCGCACAAATGTGAACCGAGCCTCATTCACGTGCAGTATTGTTGTAAACAAGAGTTTGTGTGGAAGGTAGTCCAGCGCCACCCACCCAAGTGGAGAGGGATAGGGATCCCCGCCGGCATCTACCACTTGGCCGGCAAGGGGGCCCACCAAATCCCCCACCCGAAGTGGGGAGGATCCCCGGACCAGCCCCCCACCCTTTGTTTGAAGCACACCTAGTGGTATTTTATAACTTAATAGGAGGGATAGGGCAAACATAATGCCCTAAGTCAGGGAGGAGGGGGAAGAGATGTAAGAGAGGGGAGAAATTGAGGTGAGAGAGAGGGAGGAAGGAAAAGAAGAAGAGAGGGGGGAGGGAGATAAAGATAGATAGAAAAGGGAAAAGTGGGGGTCTGCTCCGTCCCACCCGCAGGCACGGCAAGCCGGCTAAGAGTAGGATAAATAGTCGTCGGACAAGTGAAAAAGATCCCAGTGAATCCAACGTGTTGTGTGTTCCTCCACCTTGTCCCTTAGAGTTGCTGTAAGCCGTTCCATTTGCCGTATATCATTCACTCTGGTAAACCAGTGAGAAATAAAGGGGGGCATTTGTTGTTTCCACATGCTAGGTATACTGGCCCTAGCAGCGTTCAGCAAGTGTTTCAGCAGCGATTTGCAGTACCGCTTGCTTGACATGGGCGTCAAGTTGAGGAGAACAGCAGCAGGGTCATCTAGTAGAGAGTAGTCAGTGAGTTTATGTACAATATGTAGTACCTGCTGCCAGAACGGTCTAATCTTGGGGCATTCCCAAAAAATATGAAAAAGAGTACCTGCCTGAAGACCGCAGCACCAACAGGAAGGGTTATGTCTTGGGAAGATGGTGTACTTTTTTTTTTGATAATTGAATTACGGTACTTTGTAGTGGTAAACTTAGTTGGTATAGCAGCTTATTTCAGCACTTTAAGTTGATTGTATATAACTAATTGTTTGAGCCGATATATTCACTTTTGCACAGTGTATTTGTTTTAGTGCCTGTGTGGTCTCCAGTATGTGGGCAGGACTAAACAAGCCTTACAGGTGAGGCTGAATGAGCATATCAGTAATATCAGAAAGAGCTTCAAAAATCATTTGGTATCTAAACACTATGCAGCTGTACACAATAGGGATCCTACACTTACTATATTTTTGGGTATAGACAAATACAGACCTCATTGGAGGGGTAGCTCTCTAGTTAGGGAGATTTCCAAATGAGAAATTACTTGGATATATAGAATGAAATCTTACGTTCTGCATGGTTTAAATGTAGACTTGGATGTGAATGCATTTATTACCAAATCCTAACCTGTAGTTTGAATCTGTCAGTAACAAGTTTTTTACAATGTGTACCTTGGCAGTTAAGAATCTTGATTTGAGTCCCGGTCTGCCTTTGGGGTGAACAAAAAAAGTAAAGGATTCTATTTAGTAATAAATACATTTACATTACCATTTTTGCCCACTAGATGTCATCTGTGAGGAATGGAGTTCAACATTTTATTTTTACTTTATTTAAATTTTTATAATTCTCACAATTCATTTTTGTGTTGTATATATTGTGAGCTACCTCTCTTAAGTAATTACATTTTTGGTCATTGGGTGGCGATCTAAGGACTGGGTGGCAGTCCAATTTTATCCACTAGATGTCACTAATGCTTTAAATACAGTGACCCCTTTGTATCAATTTATTAAACTTTCTGCCATTACATGGAGAATCATAGAGGTATTACAGTGATTTACATAATAGAGAAGGGTAGTAGGTTAATATTATTCAGAATCTGCTTTCTGGAAGCTATTTAAGTTATGAAAAATGGACTCTCCCCTTGGTTTGCTCTGATGTTTTTTAGAGTAATCCATTTTTGTGGGTTAATTGGGGAGAGGAAGATCAAGGAGAGATGTCCCTTTAATGACTATCTAAATGTAGATATTGCGACATGAAGGATACAATTTACATATTATATACTTCTTAATTTGCATTATATCTTTGAACTTGCCATTTTTATAACAGGAGGCTATTGTGTTCCTAGGAATCCAATTAGAGGCATGGTTTGGCTTGCTTCCTTGTTGGAAGTGAGTCTTGTGGCCGGCCTAGGCTCAGATTGAGGCTTGGCTAAGTTTGTACTGTATAAGTAGCGGTGATTCAGACATCAACGTATGGCAAAACGCGTAGGGGAGAGCGATATGCTGACGTCACCGCAATTGCAATCCCGGAAAGGCCGAGCTGTGTATTACATGCTGGCCGGCGTGTTTGTTTTAAATGAGATTTTAAGTTATCAACCATGTAAGTGCAATCTTTTAAGACATATAATAAAAAGTGGTAACGATCTTAAACTATGTGGAGCTCTTTATGTTTTTGGGTGTTTCTATGATGTTACCATTTGAGTATCGGTGTGTGTGAAACTATGGGAGGACCCTGGACTATATAAAGGCCCCAGCTGAGTGATAAGGCAATACAGGGTCAATAGGAGCTGGTAAGAGAGCTTTTTAGCCTTTGGTGGTAGTGGTGGTGGTGTTACCTCTATAAGTCTATTTATGGTGATGGACAGCGGTGTTTTATCACAACAAGGATTCCTTATTTCATCATCTGTGGATTAATTTGATATCAACTGATTTTTCTGGACATTCACCATTAGTGCAACTTATATTTATGGTATAGCTAAATTTTAAGCAGCTTTAACCCGCTTGGATTTTGCATCTGTATATCCCTTGTGGAACAGAGCACTTTTTGCATTTCTGTTATTGGCCTGTGTATGCAATGATAACTTTTACCTTTTCTTTAAAGAGGAACTTCACCCTTATCTTAAAAATTTACAACAAAGACGCCTTTTAAAATATTTATCAATGGCAATTTCGAAATACTAGATACTTATAGATATCTGCAGATCATACAGGAAGTGAAGTAATCAGGTGTAAGAAAGAGGAGGCAGTGGGCGCATGCGCGGCGCGGAGCTGGACGGAAGCTAGAAGCGCAGCTCCGTCGGAGGGGAGAGAGTTCGGCGTGATCCCCGGGGCCATTTCCACTCACATCAACCCGAAAACCATCAACACCCCCGGGGGAACTATTTGTGCATGCCGTCAGCGAAGAAGAAGAACCGGGGAGGTCCGCCAAAACGATCCCTGACTACTTATTTGCTGCGCACTAAGGAGATCAGCAGGATGTCCCAAGATGGCGCCCAGGCTTCCCCTCCTCCGCAGGCAGAGACCGTGCAGCCACCTTCCACTCCCAGTACACAGTCTGGGAACCGTGAGTACTCATGTGGGGTCACTAAGGCAGACTTGGATGCAGGGCTTGCAGCCATGTATGAAAAGTTGGCGGACAAATTCCAGTCTGAGATTCAAAAATCCACAAACACTTTGACACAGGAAATAGCGGCTTTGGGGGGTCGCACAGACCTATTAGAAGCAAAGCACGATGAACTTTCTATTGCCCACAATGACCTTAGAAAGGACTTTGAGCTGCTCTCAGACAACTACAGTCTGTTACAAACACAAGTGGAGGATTTGGACAATAGGAATCGCAGGAACAACCTGCGACTTAGAGGCATCCCAGAATCGGTCACAGATTTGCTTCCTGCAGTGTCTAAGCTTTTCAATGACCTGCTACCAGACAAGCAGGAGTCTGATTTTATCTGTGATAGGATTCATAGAGCCCTGCGGCCTAAACCACCCCCTGATAAGCCTCCAAGAGATGTGATCCTTTGCCTCAAGGACTTCCTGATCAAAGAGGACATTTTGAGGGCTTCCAGAAACACCCTTAATATTCTGATGGAGGGCACACGCATTCAATTTTACCCTGACATATCTCAGGCTACACTTGAAAGGCGCCGTAAAATGAAGGAGTTCACCACAGTGCTCCAAGCTGCTAGGATTCGATATCGATGGAGCTTCCCCTTTAAATTATCGGTCCCGCATAATGGCACGGTGTATGTGGTCTATAACCTAACAGAAGGAAAGGAACTTTTATGTAAGCTGGGTCTCCTGGAAGCTGCCCCTGATGCCCGCTCGCAGAACACTCCTAGGCCTTCGCCTTCCTGGTCCACCCCAACCACCAGAAGGGACCAGCGCAGATGGCGTAATCCCTTCAGAGACGGAATCTTCTGAGGAAACAGATCATCATCATCATGGACAGAAACTTTTTTTTGGACGCTTCATAGTCAGTGGTGCACGGGTAATATGGGTTGCGTGATCGCGGGCAGTCCCTTGCCTCTGGGTGGCCGCTCCTTTCCCGTGGGGCGGCTGTGCAGGGGTGAATATGTCTGTTGATGCGTAAGCAGCGTCACTCAAATGGTCTTTTTTTTCTTCTCTTCTTTATATAATTATATATTGGCACATATAAGGAATACTGATTACATTGCCGTTCTCTCTCCTCTCCCGTTGGTTTGTCCCCTATGTGCTGTTTTGCGAAGATTCGGGTTCCTGGTTTGTGTGAGCCCCCTCGGGGCCTCTCTCGCCCCTGGGTCCCGGGTCTCCGCACTCGGCGGTTGGACGTTTATGTCCAATGGATATTGATTTTTTGGATGGGTTTTGGTTATATGCCCATCTCCAAAAACTATGTTCATGTTCGTTATTTTTGGTTGATACTCTCTAAACTTATCTGTTGTTTTTTCAGTGAAAATTCATTTAAAAAAAGAAAGTCATTTTTTCAGGTCTTTACACTTATAATGCAAGTATATTGGTCATTTTACATTCCTGGTATTCTTGAAGTTGGACCGGGCCCACGATCAAAGGTAGATGGGTGTCCGTCCTCATGTAGATCATGGACTTATCTTGATATTTTCCAGGAAAGTTACATGCTATTACAATCTGGACTGGTTCTGGTCGATTTGTCCTTCAGTTTCATACTATATTCCCAGAGGCTTGAGTTCGATAGATGTCCTTTTTACATAGATCATGGGGCTTAAAATCTTGTCACACAATGTCCAGGGATTCAACTCCCCCAATAAGCGGCATAAGGCCTTTAAACAGTACAAAAGATTAGGTGCGGATATACTCCTTTTGCAAGAAACGCATTTTGCGGTAGACAGACAACCAAAATTTTTTGATAAATCTTTCAGACAGTTTAAATGCTCCTCGTTCCATAACAAGACCAGAGGGGTTGCTATTTTTATCAGAAATAATATAATATTTGATATCTCCTCCACGTATAGCGACCCAGAGAACAGATTCCTGATTATAAAAGGTATGGTTGCAGGCAAATCGATTACTGTTGCATCTATTTATGCCCCCAATGAAGCACATGCCTCCTTTTTCAGGCACTTTTTTGAAGTGTTAGGCAGGTTCGAGTCCCCTCATATGGTGGTGGGGGGGGGATTTCAATTTGGCTGCTCATCCATCCTTAGACAGAAGTAGTGTTACAACATCATCAAAAGCCTTTCCGAAAAGTCTGACCCGAGCACTTAGTGATATGCAGCTAATTGACGCCTGGCGCGCCCATAATGTTGGCGTGAAGGGTTACACCTTTTACTCTCACCCTCATGATAGTTCTGCTAGGCTAGACTATGTTTTTTGCACACCGGTGTGGTTAGCGAACTCTTCGGATGCGCGGATTCATGTCTGCCCATGGTCCGATCATCAGATAGTTTTGTTTGAAGCCGGAGGAGTGGGACTGGGCAACACAACGTATAATTGGAGATTAAATGATTCATTACTAAATGATCCTGCACTGGTGGCCCAGATTTCCTCTTCTCTTGCGGATTACTTTGAGATCAATGAAGATGGCGTTTCTCCTGCACCTATAGTTTGGACAGCACACAAGGCGGTCATTAGGGGTAAATTGATTGCACTGGCCTCAGCTAGGAACAAAGCTAGACTATCTGACATAAAATCACTCACAAAGGATTTAGATAGATTATATAACCAACATAGTCTCTCTCCCTCTGCTGCAATCTTGGACCAAATTTACACTAAAAGGAAAGCCCTTGATGATATTCTATCTAACAATACTGAAAAGGCTCTTAGATGGTCCAAAGCCAAATTTATCCTTCATAGCAATTCTTCATCCACCATGTTTGCTAAAAAATTAACTCAATCTACTAAACCCACTCACGTTTACAAGCTCAGAGGGCCTAATGGAAAGGTTGTCTCACATCCTAGAGAAGTGGTAGACATTTTCACTAACTTTTACAAAGACCTTCTTTCAGTGCCCTCTTCGCTCCCATCGAATGAGTTCCACACGTGGATTGAAGGTCTATCAATTCCGTCGCTTTCAGATAATCTAATAGAGTTGTTAGATGCACCCTGTACGGTCGATGAGGTTCTAGAAATAATCAAATCACTTAAATCATCTACAGCCCCCGGCCCAGATGGTTTTTCCTCTGCATATTATAAATCATTTGCCTCAATTTTAGCCCCTAGGATTACTAAATTATTTAATCATGTACTTCGGGGGGGGGGGGGGAGAGTTTCCCGGAGGAAATGCTCCTTGCGAACATGTCCCTGATACCAAAACCAGATAAAGATCACTCTCTACCACAAAATTTCAGACCCATTTCGGTCATGAATAATGACCTCAAACTCTTTGGCCGTCTTCTAGCTAATAGATTATCCACTAACATCCACAAACTGATCCACCCTGATCAGACCGGATTTATTCCTGGGAGACAGTTATCGGATAACATAAGGTTGGTTGCGAATATTGTCCAGGATGCCAACGTTAGCAAATCCCCTACTTGCCTTGTGAGTTTAGATATTCACAAGGCTTTTGACTGTGTTAGCTGGCCTTATTTAGAACATCTTCTTCCCAAGTATGGTCTAGGAGAAAGATTCATTCATGGCTTTAAAGCCCTGTACGAATCCCCACAAACCAGAGTCCGCCTCCCCGGTTGTAACTCCAACTTTTTTCACTTAAAAAGAGGTACAAGACAGGGTTGCCCGCTCTCCCCCCTTTTGTTTGCTCTAGTGATTGAGCCTTTGGCCACGGCCATCAGGAAGAATGTTCATATCGCTGGATACGATAGAGGGGGGAGAGAATTCAAACTTAGTCTTTATGCGGACGATGTCTTATTGTTTTTGTTCATTCCACATATCTCTCTACCTCATCTGTTAATTGAGTTGGAAAAGTTTCTGTCCATGTCAGGTCTAGGGGTGAACCTCTCTAAATGTTCACTTATGCCGATAAATTTGCCAAACTGGATGCAGGTATCCATTAAGGAAAGCTTTTCGTTTACTTGGTGTACGAGATCATTTCGCTACCTAGGGGTTCAAATCACTCCTCATTACGACTCTCTATTCATCTCAAATTTTCCTCCAGTGTTCAAAAAATTGTGTCTCTTGTTAAAGGCATGGTCTTCGTATCATATTTCATTCCTGGGGAGAGTCATGGCTGTAAAGATGATCATCCTGCCAAAGATCTTGTTTTGCTTCAGGGCTCTCCCCATCAATGTGCCCAAATCACATGTCATCTCTTTCCAGCGTGAGATTTCCAAATTTATCTGGAATGGTAAAAGGTCCAGATACAATAGCCACATTCTTTATGCACCCCAGTCCCATGGGGGTCTGGGTATCCCAGACTTATGGTCCTATTATATCTCAGCTAAACTCATACAAATTGCACAATGGCATGCTAAGTCTGATAGCATTCCCTGGCTCTCCTTCGAACAAGCCTCATTCTCCCCGTGCCTTCTCTCGGCTGTTCTTTGGAGTGGTACAACTCCGGTTAATTATGGTTCATTTGCCAACAAAATTGTCAATCATCTATACCGGCTATGGTTGAAGTTGAAAACCCCCCTTAATTTAGTTTCCCGGATCTCCCCTTTGACATCCTTTCTGGATCATATTGGTACCCACTCACTTCAGCTGAACAGAGATGGCTTATCTCCCTGGATAACCAGAGGCTTGGTGAATTTTAAGAAGCTTTCAGTTGGTAACATTTTTTGTACGTTTGAACAACTGATGGACCTACATAAATTCCCCAGCTCTGAAAGACACCATTATAATATTCTCAGGGAGTTTTTTAAAGCACAGGGCTCTCTATCACTGAACCCACCTTTCACAGTTTTCGAGAACAAATGTACTTCTTCATCTAGGAATAGAGGGCTTATATCATTGTTATATTCACATCTAGTTACACTCACTCTTCCAGAAAAACACAAATATATGCTGAAATGGGAGCAAGACCTCTACTGTGTCTTTTCAGTCCCTGAATGGTATCGCATGCTGTCAAATATGCGCAAATGCTCACGCTCTAGTGCTTGCAGAGAGTCCCCTCTTAAGCTTCTTACCAGATGGTATATGACCCCCTCCCTAATACACACCTTCTACGGCTCAGTTTCTACTAACTGTTACAGGGGCTGTAGTGAAGAAGGGGACCTACTTCATATTTTTTGGAGCTGCAATCTATTACGCCCAATCTGGAATCAAGCTCAACAGCTCATTTCTAAACTGGTGGGTTCAGTGATATCTCTCACATCAAAGATGTGTCTTCTGTTTGTGAAAGTTCCAGAAGTTCACAACTCCACTTCCAATCTGATACACACACTTATGTGCTCCATTCACTGGATGATTGCCCTTAATTGGCGCTCAGACACTCTACTGTGGTCTCAGGTTCTCACCAGAATGGAATGCATCAAACTAACAGAAAGAATCTTTCACTCCCTACATGGTTCATTGTTGGCTTTCCATGCTAAATGGGATCTTTGGGATAGTTGTATGTAGATTTTTTTATGCTTCAGGTGTGATAGGATATATCTGGAATGAAGGTTTTGACCCTATGCTAACATTGGTCTATTTGATTAGTGATTAGCTTTCATTTTTTGACCAGTAAATACTTCATGATGTATGCACTTTTCATGTCTTTTCTCTATGCAATGTATAAGTGAGAAAACATTATTCTTCCTTTTGTATGATGATACTTGTTTGACCTGTATTGTTCCTTTTTTTTATGACTTTCTAATAAAATCTTTTGTAAACAAAAAAAAGAAAGAGGAGGCAGTGTGAGATCTGAGCATGGGATAGAGTTCACTGAGTCTAAGTTGATCATGGACCACTTGGGTAGAGTTGGAGCTGAGCATAGCCTTTGATGAAGATGAAGGAAGAATGGATACTGGTGTTAGGATGAAGAGAAGATGTCCAGAGGAATTACAGACCCTATGCTTTCAGGAACCTTTCTCTACCACTAGTGCTGTCCTTGAAAGGCGGGGTACCTCTTTCTATGCTTCCCACTCCAATAAAATCACTCCAAACATGAGATCCAGGTCCTTAAATAGGCTCTGCCTGACCCAAAATGGCTGCTTAAGTCACATGGGGCAGCAGCATCCAATAGGATAGCTTCCCCGGTGACCCAAGGAAACCCTGTTCCTCTTGACTTTCTCCTCCCAACAACAGTGCGGCTGTGGGAGAGCCCCACCTCCCATGGAGAACGTAGACAGCCTCTGCCTACATGTTAGACAGGGGGAGAGGAGGTAGAGCAGGAGCAAATTGTTGTTGAATGGTGGATGGCATAGAGTAGGGGTAGGCTGATCATATTCAAATGGTAAAGAATGCGGAGCAGGATATCACCTGAGCAAAGAGCTGGTCAAAATCCGACTAATGAGCTTGTCATCATCCGAGTAAGGAGGTGGCCATCATCTGACAAAGGAGCTGGTCATCATCAGAGTAAGAAGCTGGTTATCATACATGTAGGGAGCTGGTCATAATTTGAGTGAAATATTGGTAATCATTAGAGTAAGGAGCTTGTCATCATCTGAGGTAAAGAGGTGGTCATCATCAGAGTTAGGAGCTGGTCATCATCTCAATAAGGAGCTAGTCATCTGGGAGAAATGCTGGTAATCTTTGGAGTAAGGAGCTGGCATCATCTGAGTAATGCGCTAGGCATCATCCAAGAAGGCAGCTGGTAATTATCTGAGTAAGCAGAGGTTTAGAGGAGAAGGTTCTTGACTGGGTGAGGACCAGAATGCACATCACAGTATGTAGCTTAACATTGTGGCAGAATGATCTAGTGAGGAAATTTGAAATTCCTCTTAAACATTTATAGGATATTTATATTTATATGTCATCTATACAAGGGGTCTTCAAAAAGAAGAACCTTCATATTTTCCAGCAAAACTGGAATTTGAGGGGAAAAAAAAGCTTGCAAAGTCAACATTGCAATTTCAGTGTGGTGTATATATTACATAAGTCTGTCTATCTGTTCAAGCTTGCAAGTTGTGCTTCAAATAACACGTTTGTGGGTTTCCTAAATATTTGGCACTTTTTCATTTTTCTAGTTTTGGCAGGCTGTTTATTGTTGCTTTAAAAAAAAAAACTTGAAACTAATCAGTGACTTTTTTTTAGGAAGCTGTGACCCTGATTTATTTCAAAAATTTTATATTATTATGCTCCATCAAGATTTAGAGCTAACCTCCTTCCTGATTTTTAGAATTGTAGAACCAAAAGCATTTATATATTAGTACTCATCATTGACTAGTGCATTGAAGATTAATGTGGCATTGTACACAGAGACCAGAAACCAATCATATTTCACCTTCAAAGTATTTACTATGCTCGAATTAGTCAAAACCAAATTTTGATTGGTTAGTTATTTGTGCATACAGACATCCATTCCAAGGAGAACTTACATTCTGGGTAATCAGGACTCATAAACGTCAGTCTATATGGCGCATATATAATAAGTCCACATACCTGTATATAGAAGAAAAAAAAAAACATCTGGCAAAGGTTCCAATTTCCTTCATCTGGTTAGCGAATCAGCATGCTGGTTTTAGCTACCAACTGTAACTGGTATCTGCAAATAACTTTTTGCTTTATTAAATGAAACTAAATTATTAACTGTAACAGCATTAAGTCAGTAGCATAATGTGTATGGGTGATAGAGGCAAACAGACAAGCTCTCAAACATTGTAATCTCATTAAACCACATTTCCTTTGTATGTAGCATGCTAGGATACCACATAAACATTATAAGTAAACACGCACTCTGCATTTGGTATTCATTTCCTATTTCACACCTTTCTTTGCAATTGTATTGTATTTAAACTTTATTGCAATTATTATTATTTTTTTTAACATCTGCATATAATAATATAAATCACATACTAGATAAAGATTTCATGGATATTCTGTGAAGCAAACAATGAAAATACCAGCAGGCTGGGGGTGAGAGACGCAATATCACCACACAGCCATTGGATATCACGTATGCATCACATGAATTCCAGGAAATAAAGAGGAGGCAGGGGGGCATGGGATTTTAATGGTGCCATAAACATCCAAGTTACAAAAAAGCCATAGGATAAAATAAAAATTTATTTATTCAGTTTCAACAATTTTAACATTTAACCACTTAAGCCCCGGAAGATTTTACCCCCTTCCTGACCAGGGGGTATTTTGCGATTCGGCACTGCGTGACTTTAACGGACAATTGCGCGGTTGTGCGATGCTGTACCTAAACGAATTTGGCGTCCTTTTTTCCCACAAACAGAGCTTTCTTTTGGTGGTATTTGATCACCTGTGCGATTTTTTGATCATGCGCTATAAACAAAAAAAGAGCGTCAATTTTGCAAAAATACCAATATTTTTCACATTTTTTTATATGAAATTCCACCCCCAAAAAAAGTAAAAATCTAAATTTTTTAACATTTTAGGCCAATTTTTTTTTTTTACCATATGTTTGGTAAAAAAAATCGCAAAAAGTGTATTTTGATTGGTTTGCTCAAAAGTTATTGCCTTTACTAACAAAGGGAAAGACTTTTGTCATTTTTTGTTGTTTTTTTCTAAACGCGTAATGGCGGCGATCTGCGATTTTGTTTGCGGGACTGCGACATTGGGGCGGACAGATCGGACCCTTGACTGACATTTTTGACACTTTTGGGGTTACCAGTGACATTACTACAGTAATCAGTGCTATATATATGCACTGTTACTGTAAAAATTACACTGGCAGTGAAGGAGTTAACTGTATTGGAGAGGGAGGGGTTAAGTGTGTCCTAGGGGCGTGCTTCTAACTGTGATTGGCTGTGGCTGTGTGTGTAAGAACAATGATCAACGGTCCTACATAGTAGAACCGTTTGATCATCATTCTTACACAGGGAGAACTGACAGGTGGCTTTGTTTACACTAGCCGCCTGCCTTTCTACCGCTGTCACGGGTCTGCCGGGCACACACGCGGGGGGGTCCGTGACCGAGCGGGAGTGGGAGCGCGCCTCCGGCGGCGCGCACTCGCTCCCCACACCCTTACAGGCTAGCGACGTATCCCTACGTCGCTCTGCCTGTGAGGGGCTGACTGCCGACGTAAATAGTCATGCGGCAGTCGGCAAGTGGTTAAAAACTCTAAAAGAGTATCAAGTGTTATACAAAAAAACTCATATAATGTATACATAGAGCAACAGATACTACAGTTATGAAGATGGATCATGGATATTTATGCGATGTTCCGAAACCAGGATATCCTGTGAATAGGTAACGAAAAAAGTCCATGTCCATCCGGAAACTTTACATGTTTTGCAGTTGTGAAACCGCTTCTTCAGAAGTTTATTGTATAAAGAAGTAAACTATAATAATAGATAAACAGATACAGCGTCATTAACAAAAAACAAATATATATTCCACTTAGAGAACTGTGCCATTGATTCCAATTATGCTGCCACCAGTGCTGAACCCCACACTGTGCCACCAACACCACAGATGTTGAAGAGAGAGGGCCCTCAGCCACATCAAATAGTCCCCCAGGCGAGTGTGGTGACGCCTCAGAGTGAACCACACTCATGGCTGGTAGACAGTTAGTAAGAGTATTAAGGAAAAAAGGGGAAATATAGATGGGTAAAAATATACTAAAGCCCCACCTGTATTGTACTTAAAGGAGATAGACAAGTCCTTTATATATAATAAATTGCCTGATACTCATGATAATTTCAAAGAAGCAGCCAGTGCTATGGTAATAGTAGCCGTATTATCATAGGCAATTCCTAGAATAGGCTAATGGGAAATCTGGGTTAGGCTCCTATAGTTCAAGACCAAGTTCAACACATGCAAATGCACATAGAATGTATGTGGGAATGAGAACTATATAAGTAATAGGATATAAAAACACAATGGGTGTGTAATATGTGTGTAAAATTAACACTATGTGCTGATACCAAATCAATAAATAAATAAATGTGTTCAATACCTAAAAATAATTGATCAGGCATTATGTAATATGGAATTCGGGGGGTATTTTGTATAATTATTTGGATGAGGTCCAGAGAAGGCATATTATATGTATAGTGTAATGATGGAACTATTTAATCTGATACAATGTTATTATGTTAATTGGACTTTGCTTAATGGTACTATACATATAATATGCCTTCTCTGGACCTCATCCAAATAATTATACAAAATACCCCCGAATTCCATATTACATAATGCCTGATCAATTATTTTTATTATTTGTAATATAAAATAACCCCGTTTTTAATTAATTCTTTTTATCGGTATTTGCATAGACTAGTCCTTATTGACATATATTATATATGAATCCCCCTTGAGATTAATTACATATACGCCGCCAACAAATATGCTACTTATGTGAGTAAGTGAGCATTGGGAGACGGAACTTGAGCACACAGGTTTCCTGTCTCTTTGTTTACCATCCATTAGCCCGTTTTTCAGTAATACAATTCTGCCTAGCAACAGATGATATTCAGATATCCCCTCTTTTTCTATTTGCCAAATAGCGAGTAGATTTTTAATGTTATTTTTAATGTTAATATGTTTGCCTAGCAATAGATGACATTACATGGCCCCTTGCGATGATTGGCCGGAGAATTTACATTTGCACATTCCCCCACTAAGTTGCCTGGTAACCGCTTAATACTTAAACAGACGGAATAGACGTGGTCAACGCTTCTCCAGATGACGTCAGTGTGACGAAACGCGTCGAGAACGTGACCACATCACTTCCGTCTGAACGATCCCGAGGCTAGGAACGCACGCTGATCCCAGGCGAGCACCGCGAACGAGGTAGTTGCGGACCCTATGCCATACGGATGCGCTGCATGTTGATTTTATGTGAGTACATGTCTTTTTTGGAATCTAAATAAAAGTTTTAAAGGCAATCCTGCACTATCGGAGGCTTCTGTTTTTCCCCTTTTTCATATACCCGGGAATTGTACTGGAGCTCTCTCCCTGATGCTTTAACCCCTATGTGTACCGGAGCAAGGAGTGGATACGAGTGGTAATAGGAAGGATAGGACGGAACCAGATTGCCGGTGTATGGGAGCGATCCCTGTTATCGACCCGCCATTTACCCCTGTAGGGGTACGGACATCCGGTAAGCACAGGACCCCAGGAGAGGGGGAGCACCCTATCTTCCAATCACTCACTGCACTCCCGGCTTCATAGAAAAAAAGAGCACCTTACTCCATCCTTATATGGACTATAGAACTTTATGATTTCTGTACCAGCTCTGATTGCACTATTTTTGGACAATTTTAAAATACACAGAACCTGCTTTTTGAGCCTTTGAATTGATATGGTTCTCACTTTCATAATTTATATAGTTATTTGCACGGCTGCACTTATTTATTTACTAGTGTTTATATTGTCACCAGTGTGGGATGCACATAGTTCACCCACTTATTTATTTTCATTGCTTATGAGTATGCAGTTGCACTTTATTGAATAGATGGTTATGACTATTCGGAATGCACCTTATTTAGTTTGATTAGTGCACTATATTTATTTTTTAGCACCTTTGCACACTAACTCTCTATATCACCATAATTTATTAATACTATCTTTATATGCTTTTATATTTTTATACCTACATTTACATATATTTGCATATTTATGTTGAGTCTCAATAAGTCTGTTAGGTATTGAACACATTTATTTATTTATTGATTTGGTATCAGCACATAGTGTTAATTTTACACACATATTACACACCCATTGTGTTTTTATATCCTATTACTTATATAGTTCTCATTCCCACATACATTCTATGTGCATTTGCATGTGTTGAACTTGGTCTTGAACTATAGGAGCCTAACCCAGATTTCCCATCAACCTACTTTCCTGGCAGCGACAATCACTTCCCTTTTTGACATTTACACCTGACGCTCCCCCATTGGGGGTGCATCTTTTGGAGTGGGCAGCAGCCATTAGTGTTTTATTTATAGAAATTTTACGCACTATTTTATAGATAGCTTATCCTAAGCGCGGATCTTTCTTCTTTTCTTCAATTCCTAGAATAGAATGATTATTTAATTAGATAAAAATAGGGGTAACCCGGGAGAATTTTAATAATAAATCATATAAAATATTATAAGTATAATGTGCTCATACCATAGAAAAGACACATTAAGAGTCTGGGGAATAGATGGAAACACCTTTAGTAGGCAGCCAAAGGCAGTCTCCAGAATCGACAGGTAAAAGTATGATCCAGTCAAACACCTTTTGGAGTAACAATTTATGCTGATGGTATTTGTATAGTATGTATCCTAATAGAGGGACATTAGAACGTCCTTTCTGCAGTTGTGACTCCGAACAGAGAACTATAAGCATAAAAAAACATGGAGAGACCGAAATAAATAACTTATAAACCTAATAATGACAGGGTTTACAATGTGCAGGTATAAAGACGTTCCTATAGGATACAGGATCAAGAAGTGCTGGATATATACTCTTTACCTGAGATCGAGACGCCATCACATACTGGCCGCTTGTGTCTGTCTCCATGCTGGAGTGGCGTCTCTATACGCTGCTCTATGGTAAACTCTGTCTTTTCTCTGCATAATAAAACATTTCTGTTTCCTGTCTGCAGTTAAAGTATAACTAAAGGAAAAACGTTAATTTTAGTTTTGGATAGAGTGGAGAGGGATTTGAATGTTTGTCAATTGCTAATGCTGTCTTTTTCCCCATTAGGGAGATCCCCCCTCGCTATTTGTCCTGTTTACCATTATCATTGAAAGTGAAAGTTAGAAACAAAATCACAAATTTTGAGTCTTCCCCTGAAAAATAATAGAGGGGGCATCTTCCAATGGGGACACTAGTTCTGGCGACCTTGGGGTCCCCCTTGGAATTCTTTTAACTTGGGATTTCTTCTCACTTCCTGTTTGGCTATGTGAAAGGAAGTAAAGGGAAATATCCTTAATGGGACACAGGTGGCGAAAAGAAATCTGGCAAGGGTTATAACCCTCCATTGCTCTATCCAAAATGAAAAACAAATTGCCTATAGTTCTACTTTAAAGGGTAACTCCACTTTCGTGGGGAAAATAATAGCAAATAAAGAAAAAACAATACAGCGTATACAATTGTGACACAAATCATATTGTAATTGAATGTTATTAAAAATTACCTTTCCTGGCCTAGCCAGTGTTTTACTACAGTGTGGGAGGTGCTTGTACTAGGGGAAGACATTGATCCATGTCCCTGCTCTGCAGAGGCACAGGATCCATGCCTAATCTCATGTCAGAGAGGCAATCTGCCTTGTTTACATAGGCAGACCGCAGTTCTGTGTCTCTGCAGGATGATCGGTGTGACAATGAGTCCCCGGTACACCCGCGGTGTATAATCAGAGTGGGAGCGAGCTGCCGCCAGCAGGCATTCATGCCCACTACACAGAAGATCTGGATCACATATATTTACAGTAGGGGTGCACCGACTCGACTTTTCTAGTCCCAATACCGATACCTGGCATTGTGCATCTGCCGATACCGATACCAAAACCGATCCGGAACTACACACATACACAATAAGCATGCGGCTGCAGTACAGAGCAAAGCCACTGCTTCATGTGTATGGCTCCTCCATTCACAGGCGGAGTGCACCTGATATCACTCTGCCTGTGAGCTGGACCTATACAGGAAGTAGCGGCTCCGTGCAAGTAAGGGACGGCTGAGCCCAGACTCAGCAAAACCAGATCGGCCCGTGGATCGGTTCATTTTACTGATCCCCCGATCCAGCTATTTTGGCAGTATCGGCGCCGATATCCGATCCTAATATCGGATCGGTGCATCCCTAATTTACAGTTTATATATGTGATCTGGTGCACAGCTGCCGCCCTGTAGCAGTAAAACTGCTATAGGGTGGTCAGCAAAGTGGTTAAAAAAACAATAAGTTATGTCAAAGCGTAACTAAACCCATCAGTTTCAAAAAACAGATACATTCCTGGCATGCTGGGAATGATAACTGTCACATTTGCTTATGTTCTCAACCAAACTGTCAAACCATCAAATGGCTGGCGTCCTAACTGATCTCATGTGCAGCATCATGGCAGTTGCAGATCAAACAGAGGCCAAGATGGCAGCTTCCTTGGCTGAAAAGGATGATAAGTTTAGTTCCACTTTAACTCTCCATTTTAGATTCATATGTGTAGATCAGTTAACATTTTTAAGCATATAATTGTACCTGGAACCCAATAATTGTTTTATCATTAGTATGTTGAGAAGTAAAGTCTCTTTAATCCATTCCTGAAATGACAGTTATTTCCATAAGTAATTACAGACATCTTCCAGTATTCTAAAAAGTGACCTAAACATTAACAACATCAAATCCTCTTAGTTAAATTAAAGCTGAACTCCGGGCTCAAGTATTTTCTAATTTCCAGCATTCTAATTTCCGTGTTCCCAGGCATAAAATGTATGCAGAGCAATTCATTACCTTTTTAAAAGTTGCAGATAATGTCATCAGAGAGCCTGTAAAAGGCGTTGGTTGTAATCTCTATGTGTGCCATATTCTCTGAACGTGGTTGCACTTTGGAGACTACATTCTCCATGGCTCTATCCCTGTATGCATTAAATAGTCAGAAATATTGGGCAGATTTAGTCAGATTGGAGGAGGGGCTTGGGGGAAGATGTGGAGTCACACTGCACCTACAGTTAGGTGGTGTAAATGGGTGGCCAAAAACTGGGGGAAATAGAACTAAAGGGAAAACTTTTTTTTCGTTTTGGATAAGGTAAAGAAGCATTATGACTCCAGCCATTTGTTTGCCATTTGTGCAACTAAAGAAGATTTCCCTTCACATCCTGTCCCAACAGGACAGGAAATCCCCCTAATGTTGTCACCAGGGTGACCAGAACTAGTGTCCCCATTGGAAGGTTTTTTCCCTATTCCTGTTCTGGTGACAGCCCAAAATGTGGTATTTTATTTCAATTTCAGGTAATAATGGTAAAGAAGGCAAATCAACTAGCTGAGACTCCCTCAGGAGATGGACAGCAATAAAATGCTGACAGATGTTCTAATCCCTCTCCACTCTTTCCACAAAAAAATTGCCTTCAGTTATACTTTAACCCCTTAGAGCCGACACCTGCCGGCCCTTTAAGGGGTTTGAATGCCGGGAGGCAGGGCTTATAGTCATGTGACCACCATGGTTGGCTGTCACGGCGGTCCCATGATCAGAAAACTCACAAGCAGCAAGCAAGTTAGCTGCCAGAAACTGTGCCGGGAGTGCGCAGGGCGTGTGCTTCCGGCACAGCTCTATCAGCGGTGTTGCACACAAATATGCGGCCACTCAGTACCAAGGCCCGGCTGCTAAGAGAGGAAACACATTTGCATGCGCTCGGTGCAAAGAGGTTAAGGCAGTACTGACATAATCACTCCTGCAATGTCTTTAGAACACCACAAAGTAGAGCGTATTACATGTTGTATTCATCTCCCATTTTACAGATTTTCAATAAGGTCTTTTGTTTACAGGCTCTGTAGCCCAAGCTGCAATTTACACACAAATGTGGATGGCTCATCCCAGTGACTCATCTCTTTCAATTAGGCAAACATAGGCACAATGTAGGCAGCCAATGCTGTGCTGTCTATTAAAATGTTACTAAACCCAGGAGCCTGCATTCACTATATCTGGTCTCCAACAGTACACAGAACATGGAAATGCAATTATTTTAGTAAATAAAAACTACTAAATACCTTTTCTCATCAGCAGTATATAGCAATATTGTGACTTCTATCAGTGCCTGATTAAAGCTTGTAGGAGGAGTTTCCATACTGCACTGGCTGTCCAACCAGGATGGAGGACCTCTGACCCTCTGCCTGGACAGTACTGATTGGTCCTGTGCTGATCACATGCACTCTTCCAAGAAACAAAAAAAAAAATTCTAGCAACACACATCAAACTGAGCATGTGCAGCTTGTCCCCTAGCCTCAGGAGATGGTTTGAGGGACTGTGGAAGAAGGGGAGAAACTGAAAAGACAGGATCAAACAGCCTTTTTATTTTTATTTGATTCCCCAGTAACCCCAGCAGTTGTACATGGTTGAGGAGAGGTTGCTCCTGCTGACAATCTCATCCTTAATGACCCAGAGGAATCAGAAGCTCATGCCTCTTCCAATTTATGTTGCATGGGCTCCCTTATTCTGGAAAGCCTGCGAAAGGACCCGAGGATTCGTGCTATCAAGGAGAGGGATAATTACTGGTTGGCAACCCTTCTTGATCCACATTACTAGGGTAAAGTTGCAGAGCTCATCCTGCCTTCACAGAGGATGAAACATCTTGAGGAAGCCTTGAAAAAAAATTTGTGTACCGCCTTTCCAGACACTGGGAGGTCAACATCCTACAAATGTGTTTCTGGGGCATCGTTCAGCCAAAGGAGGAGCGGTGGAGAAGGCGGCCGGCTGACCGATGCCTTTAAACAGTTCTTTTATCCTCAGCAGCACCCAGGGCTGTTTTAATGCTACCATCAGCAGCATTTCCATCATATGGTGCATGATTATCTAGGCACAAGAGCAGACTTGGAGACCTTTCCAGCTGCGCATCCACTGGCTTACTGGGTCTTGAGGATGGACCACTGGCCAGAACTTGCTTAATATGCAATGGAGCTACTGGCCTGTCCTGCTTCCAGCATGCTTTCCAAACAGACGTTCAGTGCTGCTGGAGGTTTTGTGATGGACAAAAGAGTGCGTCTGTCCACAGACTCTGTTGACCAGCTGACTTTCATCAAAATGAACCAGTCCTGGATCAACAAGAGCTACCAGGCCCCTGATGCTGATGTAATTGATTGAATTTGCTAGGGGTCTGCCATCCCTTGAAGACTGCAGATGCTGCCTATCCTATTCCTCTACCTTTATTCTGCTAGCTTCCAACAATGTTGTTGGTTTCGGTCACTACCAACCCCCAAGGCCTCATTTTTCTGCACTTGTATGACAGGTGCATACAATTTAAATGTTGAATGTCATTTTTAACAGCAGGCCCTGTCCCTGCGCCCTGCTAACTGTTAGGGTTTAGGATGTTCAGGCACCACCAACACCAAAGGCCCAATTTTTGGCACCTGTGTAGTACATGAAATTTCACATTTGTACGGAATTCTTACCAGCAGGTCCCATTCCTGCACCCAGCAAGAGTAACTGCGAGGCCTTGGTTACGGTGTTCAGGCACCACCAACAGCAAAGGCCCAATTTTTGGCACCTGTGTAGCACACGCAATTTCAAATTTGTATGTAATTCTTACCAGCAGGTCCCGTTCCTGCTCCCAGCAAGAGTAACTGTGAGGGCTTGGTTACGGTGTTCAGGCACCACATACTGCTGTAACACTCTAGCGTTTGTTTAGAGAGTTGGATTTGCAGCTGCAGAATCTCCACTCAGTAGTCATCTAGAGATGTGTTGAATCACCATGTCCAACTCTCCAGACTCATCATTGTGGCCAGCCTGCTTCAGCATACAATATACAAACACTCAATAAGATGTTCCTGGAGTGATAGGTTGTATATGATAGTATAGAGGTGATGTGCTGAAAGGACAGGCGTGAGTTGTGATAGCAATGATGAGTACTCAATAGTAATGTTCAGGAGAGTAGTAGATGATGGTAGATAGGTTAGCAATCATGTGCAATAACAGGTGGTAGGGGACAGCAGATGGAGTGTACAAGAGAGGCTAACTTAGTGCAAGGATATAGATGGTAGTAGACTCAAGAGCTAGCAATCTATGTAACAGTGCAGATGATAGAAATAGTAATGCATAGATAGTAACAGTCCTTAGTATGCAGAAGTAGATAGTGTAAGTTGATAGGAAGGAATCCCCTGTGGGGTACTTATCACTAGTTAGATTAGTAAGCTGAAGGGTCCGGTAATGAGTGAATGATCGGGTAGCGAGATACGGGATCAATAGCGAGGTGTAACGCTCCTGCGTTTTACGTATGATGTGGATTTTCAGCTGCAGAAATATTCCACTTCAGTAGTCATGTAGAGAAACGCTGAGACACCAATCCCAACTCCCAATGACTCATCATGTGTGGAGGATCTCAATTCAGCAAGTAAATACACACACTCAATAAGATGTTTCCTAGAGTGACTTATGTATATAGTAACACAGTGATGATAGGCTGAAGAAACAGGTTGGGTAGAGATGGTAGATGACAGACACTTGAAAGGAAATGTTCTTGAAAGTAAGATAGTAGCAGATGGGATGCAGATAGGTTTAGCAATCATGTATGGTAGCAGATGACAGAGTAGCAGGTGGACATACAAGAGAGATCAACCCAGTGCAAGAACAGGTGGTAGTAGGCTCAAGAGCTAGCAATCTTAGATAATGCAGATGTAGTAATAGTCCTTAGTATGCAGAGCTAGATAGTGATGATCCGGTAGCGGGATACAGGGATCAGCGCAGCGTGGTTCCGACAGCGAGGTATGCTTGCAAGCATGAGAGCTTCAAGACAGGTTAGCATCAAGGCACAAAGCAGTTTGAACGAACACATGTGAGTGAGAGCCGGCGATCTAAATAGCCATCCAGTCCGGCGCTCAGTGATGACAGCATCAGTCTTAAAGGTGTATGCGCACCTTACCAAAAGAGAATGGTGGGGCGCATACACTTATGAAAAAGTAATTAGGGTACCCAAAGGTACCAGAACATTACAGTACCCCCCCCCTTAAGGCCGGCTCCTGAAGGCCTCTGGAGCTGGTTTGTCTGGGTACTTCGCATGAAAATTGCGGATTAATCTAGAGGCATGTATGTCAGAGGTGTTTAGCCAGGTGTCGTCTTGGGGCCCATAGTTCTTCCATCGAACCAAGTACTGAAGTCTTCCTCTGTGGATACGAGAATCCAGAATCTCTTTTATCTCGTATTCTTCTCCACCTTCAACTTGTACAGGAGGAGGAGGTGGGATAGTAGGCCTTATTCCTTGGTCAGGAACATGGGGCTTCAGTAGCGACACATGGAAAATGGGATGTATTTTGAGGTCTATTGGCAATGTAAGCTATACTGCAGCTTTTCCAATAAGTTTCTTGATTGGGAAAGGTCCCAAGAACAGAGGTCCAAGCTTTTTGCTAGGGATTTTCAGTCTTAAATTTTTTGTTGAGAGCCAAACGAGGTCCCCGATAGCGTACTGAGGAGAAGGTCTTCTGCGAAGATCATAGTACTTCTTTTGTTGACTATGAGCGTGTGCAATGGTAGTATTAAGCAAACCCAGAGAGTCCTTTATTTGGGTAAGATAGTCTGAAGCTACTGGGTTATTTGAAGGAAGGATGCGTGGTGGAAGAATAGAGGGATGAAACCCATAGTTCAAGTAGAACGGACTCTGCTTGGTCGTACTGTGGGTTGCGTTGTTGTAGGCAAATTCTGCCAGAGGGAGAAGATCCACCCAATCATCCTGTTGGTAAGAAGTGTAACAACGTAAATATTGCTCGATGCATTGGTTGACTCTTTCAGTCTGTCCGTTGGTCTGCGGATGGTAAGGAGAAGTGAGCTTCCGCTCGATCCGTAGTATGTGACATAGTTCTTGCCAGAACTTGGAAATAAATTGTGATCCACGGTCAGACAGAAGAGTTTTTGGGATACCATGTAACTTAAAGACATGTTTCATCAGGAGTTCTGCCGTTTGTTTGGACGAAGGTAGTCTGCGAATAGCAATGAAATGTGCCATTTTTGTCAGATGGTCCACTGACACTAAGATGGTATTAAATCCTTTGGAAGGAGGCAATTCCACTATAAAGTCCAAGGACACAACTTCCCATGGAGTTTGGGGTATTGGTAGACTGCATAGTAGACCGGATGGTCTCGTAGTGTCAATTTTGGACCTGGCACAGACATTGCATGAAGAGACAAATTTTTGTATAGATGTTTTCATGTCAGGCCACCAGAATTGCCTGGTAATCAGATTAAGAGTCTTTGTCATACCCATATGTCCTGCCATAGGCACATCATGCGATAATTCCAAGATCTTGGTGCGTATGGTAGGTGGTATGTAAAGTTTGTCGTTGTAGTAGAGGAAGCCTTCTGCATCAGTATTTAGTTGTGGTGGGGGTGTATCCAAACCTATACCATGCAAAACCTCTTCCTTCAAGGAACGGACAACTCCAATAATGCGTTTGTGAGGTATTATAGGAACGGAAGGGATTTTGAAGTAGTTTTCTTCAGTTAGTCGTGATAGTGCATCCGCCTTTTTGTTCTTATCTGCAGGTGTGTAGGTCACTAGGAAGTTAAACCTTAGAAAGAATAGTGACCATCGTACCTGTCGGTGCAAGAGAGTTTTGTTAGTCTGAAGATATTGGAGATTTTTATGGTCCGTGTATATAAGTATTGGTAATTGGGTGCCTTTGAGTAGATGTCGCCAATTCTCCAGAGCCAATTTTATAGCAAGCAGTTCCTTTTCACCCACGGGGTAATTTATCTCGGGACTGCTCAGGGATTTAGAAAAAAAGGCGACTGGATGAAGTGGTGAAGTGTGAGTTGGTCGTTGGGAGAGTATTGCTCCTACTGCCATGTTTGACGCATCTACTTCCAGAATGTATTGGAGGGATGGGTCTGGATGGCGTAGTATGGGAGCAGAAGTAAACCTTGTCTTTAACAGGTGAAAAGCTTTATTTGCTTCATCTGACCACTTGAATGGTTTTTTAATGCTAGTGAGCTGTGTGAGGGGTCTCACAATGGCAGAGAGGTTTCTAATGAACTTCCTGTAGAAATTCGAAAATCCAAGGAATCGCTGTAGCGCCTTGCGTGTGGTTGGTGTAGGCCAATCCTGAATACAGGATATCTTACTCATGTCCATCTCGATTCCTGTTTTGGATATGATGTAGCCTAGAAACAGTACCTCTTCTGTATGAAACAAGCATTTTTTCAGTTTCACATAAAGGTTGTGTGCAAGCAATCTCGATAATACTAGTCTTACATGTCTTATGTGTTCAGACAGGGATCGTGAATATATAAGTATATCGTCCAGATATACCACAACACAGACATCTAGTAAGTCTCTGAAAATATCGTTTATAAATCGTTGAAAAACTGCAGGGGCGTTGCATAGCCCGAATGGCATTACAAGATATTCGAACAATCCGTATCTTGTTCTGAATGCAGTCTTCCACTCGTGTCCATCACGGATTCAAATGAGATTGTATGCTCCTTTCAGGTCCAATTTTGAAAAATAGGTAGCTCCACGCACCTGCTCAATGAGCTCAGGGATAAGCGGTAGAGGATAGGGATCTTTTATTGTAATAACATTCAATTGCCTATAGTCGATGATAGGCCTGAGACTTGAGTCCTTATTGCGGACAAAAAAGAGTCCTGCTGCTGTGGAAGAAGTGGAAGGTCTAATAAAACCTTTTTCCAAATTCTCATCCAAATAGTCTTTGAGATGGGAAAGTTCATCCTGTGAAAGAGGATAAACATGACCGAACGGCAATTTGCTATTTGGGAGTAGATCAATGCTACAATCATAGTCTCGATGGGGAGGTAGTGCTTGAGCATTTTTCTCAAGAAAAACCTCAGAGAGATCCTGATAACATAGTGGTGCAATCTCATCTGTCACCACAGACAGGATCTTCCCAAAAGACGGGAGGTTACACGTACCCTCGCAATAGCAAGAGAGGAAGGTCAGGGTCCGTTCCTTCCAATCTATGGTTGGTTGATGTGTGTGCAACCAGGGAAGTCCCAAAACAATGGGAAAGTGGGGTGAAGGTATTAGATCGAAGGTAGTGGTCTCCATATGAGACCCGTTAGTAGTGACTAGGAGTGCTTGTGTCTGATCAGTGATCGGACCAGAGGATAAAGGAACACCGTTAATAAGACTCACTGAGACAGGTTTAAGTTTAGAAATAATAGGAACTTTATTTAAAGCAGCAAAACGTATGTCAATATAATTTCCACAAGATCCTGTGTCAATCATGGCCTTAGTAGTAATCCTGTTCTGGTCCCACTGTAATGTTAAGCAAACAGAAAGGTAAGGGTTAGTGATTGAAGTTGTCAATCCCCCTAGGAGGACATGTGAACACTCACCCTTCTTTTTGTAGACTAGGGGACAAACGTTTATCTTGTGATCCGGGGATGCACAGTACAAGCAGAGATTACCAGATCGTCTTTTGGCTCTTTCCATAGTTGATAGAGGTGGGCGTATGGTTCCTACCTCCATAGGAACGGGGTCAACGGCCGAGATCCGAGAAGAACTGGATAATGGCATTCCCATTTTCTCGGCCTTTCTTTCTCGTAGTCTTCTATCTATGGTGATACTGAGTTGTATCAATGCATCCAGGGTTTTTGGCAGATCCGCTCGGGCGAGCTCGTCTTTAACGGCCTCTGATAGGCCAAGCCTAAATTGGGATTTCAGAGATGCATCATTCCATTCTGAATCAAGGGTCCATCTCTTGAATTCTGCGACAAAGTCTTCTACAGGTCTCCCACCTTGTTTCAAGGATCTTAATTGAAGATCGGCAGTACTCTGCCTATTGGGATCATCATATAGGCTAGTGAGTTCTGCTAGGAACAAGGCATAGGAGTTGAGAAGCTGGTCGCTTTTCTCAAAAAGAGAGTCTGCCCAGGCCCGAGGATCGCCTGTTAGGTAAGAAATAATAGTACAAACCTTAATGTGATCAGTAAGGTAGGTACGGGGTTTTAGCAAGAAAAGTAACTCACATGCGTTTTTAAATTCGCAAAATTTTTTGCGATCGCCTGTAAATACCAAAGGAGGATTTATTTTGGGTTCAGGGGACTGAGCAGTGGTAAGTTGTGTCAGTCTAATTACCTGCTGCGACAGAGCCTGATTGTCTTCTTTTAATTCAGCAAGTGCGTGTATTAACGCAGTTACTTGCTGTTTTAATTGTGTCATCTGAGTGGTTATTTCTGCTGAATCCATTTGGGGTTCGTTCAATCTGTAACGCTCCTGCGTTTTACGTATGATGTGGATTTTCAGCTGCAGAAATATTCCACTTCAGTAGTCATGTAGAGAAACGCTGAGACACCAATCCCAACTCCCAATGACTCATCATGTGTGGAGGATCTCAATTCAGCAAGTAAATACACACACTCAATAAGATGTTTCCTAGAGTGACTTATGTATATAGTAACACAGTGATGATAGGCTGAAGAGACAGGTTGGGTAGAGATGGTAGATGACAGACACTTGAAAGGAAATGTTCTTGAAAGTAAGATAGTAGCAGATGGGATGCAGATAGGTTTAGCAATCATGTATGGTAGCAGATGACAGAGTAGCAGGTGGACATACAAGAGAGATCAACCCAGTGCAAGAACAGGTGGTAGTAGGCTCAAGAGCTAGCAATCTTAGATAATGCAGATGTAGTAATAGTCCTTAGTATGCAGAGCTAGATAGTGTAAGCTTTAGTATAAAGGTTATAGAGGTTTCCCCTGTGGGGTACTTATCACTAATAGCAATGTAGCAGAGGAGAGGTTCGGCAAGAGCGGATGATCCGGTAGCGGGATACAGGGATCAGCGCAGCGTGGTTCCGACAGCGAGGTATGCTTGCAAGCATGAGAGCTTCAAGACAGGTTAGCATCAAGGCACAAAGCAGTTTGAACGAACACATGTGAGTGAGAGCCGGCGATCTAAATAGCCATCCAGTCCGGCGCTCAGTGATGACAGCATCAGTCTTAAAGGTGTATGCGCACCTTACCAAAAGAGAATGGTGGGGCGCATACACTTATGAAAAAGTAATTAGGGTACCCAAAGGTACCAGAACATTACACGAGGTTCCGGTCTATCCAGGTATGGCAATAGCTGGAGGATCTGGCAGCGTAAGACAAGGCTGTATACCATGCGGTTTGAACGAACAATTTGTGAGAGAGAAGCCGGCGATTGAAATAGCCGCTCAGAGCGGCGCTTAGTGATGACGTCATGCGGCTTAAAGGTATATGCGTTCCACCTAGCTGAAAAGGTGGGACGCAATATGAAGAAGGAAATGACCTATAAGGGTACCGAAGGTACCAGAATCTTACAGTACCCCCCCCCTTAAGGCCGGCTCCGGAAGGCCTATAGCACTGGTCTCTCCGGGTATTTGGAGTGAAACCTTCGTATAAGCCTGGGTGCGTGAACGTCAGAAGTATCCAACCAGGTGTCGTCTTGGGGTCCATAGTTCTTCCATCTTATGAGATATTGGAGTTTTCCTCTGTGGATACGAGAATCCAAAATCTCCCTAATCTCAAATTCCTCTCCGCCTTCAACTTGTACTGGAGGTGGAGGCGAGATGGTAGGCCTTATTCCTTGGTTGGGAACATGTGGTTTCAGTAACGACACGTGAAAGATGGGATGTATTCTAAGATCTGCCGGTAAAGTGAGTTGCACTGCAGCTCTTCCAATGAGCTTTTTAATTGGAAAAGGTCAGAGAAATAGAGGTCCAAGCTTTTTACTGGGTATCTTTAACCTCAAATTTTTTGTAGATAGCCAAACGAGATCCCCAATAGCGTATTGAGGAGAAGGTTTTCTACGAAGGTCGTAATACCTTTTTTGTTGGCTATGAGCATGTGAGATGGTGGTGTTAAGGAAACCCAGAGAGTCTTTTATTTGGGTAAGATAATCTGAGGCTACTGGGATACTTGATGGAAGGATGCGTGGTGGAAGAAGTGTTGGATGAAACCCATAGTTTAAGTAGAACGGACTCTGCTTAGTAGTACTGTGGGTTGCATTGTTATAAGCAAATTCTGCCAGAGGGAGGAGGTCCACCCAATCATCCTGTAGGTATGAGGTGTAGCAACGTAGGTATTGTTCAATGCACTGGTTGACTCTTTCAGTTTGTCCGTTGGTCTGAGGATGGTAAGGAGAAGTGAGTTTTCGCTCAATACGTAGTATATGACATAGAGCTTGCCAGAACTTGGAGATGAACTGTGAACCTCGGTCAGATAGAAGAGTCTTTGGAATTCCATGTAGCTTGAACACATGTTTCACTAGTAATTCCGCTGTTTGTTTAGATGAAGGTAGTCTACGAATAGAAATGAAATGTGCCATCTTTGTCAGATGGTCCACTGACACTAGAATGGTATTAAATCCCCTGGAAGGTGGTAATTCTACTATAAAGTCCAAGGATACAACTTCCCATGGAACCTGGGGTATTGGTAGACTGCAAAGTAGACCAGATGGTTTTGTAGTGTCAATTTTGGACCTTGCACAGATGTCACATGAGGAAACAAACTTTTGTACAGACGTTTTCATATCAGGCCACCAAAACTGCCTGGTGAGCAAATTAAATGTCTTAGTCATACCCATATGTCCTGCCATAGGTACGTCATGTGATAATTCCAAGATCTTGGTACGCATACTAGGAGGTATGAAGAGTTTGTCGTTAAAGTAGAGGAAGCCTTCTGCATCAGCACTTAGTTGTGGTGGAGGTGAATCCAGTCCTATACTGTGCAGAATCTCTTCCTTCAGGGAGCGAACAACACCAACAATACGATCATAGGGTATTATAGGAAATGAAGGGATTTCGGTGCAGTTATCTTCGGTTAATCGTGATAGCGCATCCGCTTTTTTGTTTTTGTCTGCAGGCGTGTAGGTCACTAGGAAGTTTAATCTTAGGAAGAATAGTGACCAACGTACCTGCCGGTGGGAAAGGGTCTTGTTAGTCTGAAGGTATTGGAGATTTTTATGATCTGTATATATGAGTATTGGCAATCGAGTACCTTCAAGTAGATGTCGCCAATTCTCTAGTGCCAGTTTTATGGCAAGCAACTCTTTTTCACCCACTGGGTAATTCACCTCTGGGTTGCTTAATGATTTAGAGAAGAAAGCAACTGGGTGAAGTGGTGAAGTATTTGTTGGTCGTTGGGAGAGAACTGCTCCTACTGCCATATTTGACGCATCTACCTCCAGTATATATTGGAGGGATGGGTCTGGATGGCGTAGTATGGGAGCGGAAGTGAAGCTTGATTTTAACAAGCGGAAAGCTCCATTGGCTTCTTCAGACCATTTAAATGGTTTCTTTACACTTGTAAGTTGTGTGAGAGGTCTCACAATAGCAGAGAAGTTCTTGATGAACTTCCTATAGAAGTTTGAGAATCCAAGGAATCGTTGTAATGCTTTACGAGTTGTTGGTACAGGCCAATCCAGAATACACGATATCTTGCTCATATCCATTTTGATTCCGTTCTTAGATATGATGTATCCTAGGAATAGTACTTCTTCTTTATGAAATAGGCATTTTTTTAATTTTACGTATAAATTGTGTGCGAGTAATCTGGACAACACAAGTCTTACATGTTTTATATGTTCAGACAAAGATTGAGAATAAATGAGTATATCATCCAGATATACCACAACACAAACATCAAGTAAGTCTCTGAAGATGTCATTTATGAATCGCTGAAAAGCTGCGGGAGCATTACACAACCCGAAAGGCATCACAAGATATTCAAATAATTCGTATCTGGTTCTGAATGCTGTTTTCCACTCATCCCCGTCACGGATTCGGATTAGGTTGTATGCCCCTTTTAGGTCCAATTTAGAGAAGTAGGTAGCTCTGCGCACTTGTTCAATGAGTTCAGGAATGAGAGGTAAAGGATAGCGATCCTTTATCGTAATGGTATTTAATTGCCTATAGTCAATAATAGGCCTAAGACTTGAATCCTTATTGCGGACAAAGAAAAGTCCTGCAGCTGTGGAAGAAGTAGAGGGTCTGATGAACCCTTTCGCTAAATTCTCATCCAAGTATTCCTTGAGATGAGAAAGTTCATCCTGAGAAAGAGGATAAACATGACCGAAGGGTAATTTGCTATTAGGGAGTAGATCAATAGAACAATCATAGTCCCTATGGGGAGGCAACACTTGAGCGTTTTTCTCAAGGAAGACTTCTGACAGATCTTGGTAGCATGGTGGTGGTGTAATTTCATCTGACACCATAGACAGGATTTTTTTATATGATTGGAGGTTACACGTGATCTCGCAATAGTGAGAAGGGAAGGTTAGAGTCCGTGTCTTCCAATCAATGGTTGGTTCATGTATGTGTAACCAGGGAAGTCCCAAAATAATGGGAAAATGTGGTGAAGGTAATACATCAAAAGTGGTTGTCTCCGCATGAGACTCGTTAGCAGTAACAAGGAGTGCTTGTGTCTGATTGATGATTGGACCAGAAGATAACGGGATACCGTTAATGAAACTAACAGAGACAGGTTTAGGTTTTGAAATAATAGGTATTTTATTTAAGGTAACAAAACGAGTATCGATGTAGTTCCCACAAGATCCTGTGTCGATCATAGCCTTGGTGGTGATCCTAATTTGGTCCCACTGTAGTGTCAAATGAATAAAGAGATAGGGATTAGAAAAGGAAGTCGTTAAACCCCCCAGCAAGACATGTGAACGCTCACCGTCTTTTTTGCGGACAAGGGGACAGACGCTTATCAAATGATCCGAGGAGGCGCAGTACATGCAGAGGTTTTCGGATCTTCTCCTGGCTCGTTCAGTAGTCGATAAAGGTGGGCGTATCGTTCCTACCTCCATAGGAGTAGGGTCAACGGGCGAAACCCGAGAAGGACTGGACAATGGCATTCCCATCTTCTCAGCCTTTCTTTCTCGCAGTCGCCTGTCAATATTGATGCTGAGCTGTATTAAGGCATCCAAAGTGCCAGGTAAATCCGCTCGGGCGAGCTCGTCTTTAACGGCTTCTGATAACCCGAGTCTGAACTGAATTCGCAGAGATGCATCATTCCACCCAGAATCAAGGGTCCATCTTTTGAACTCTGCTATGAAGTCTTCAACAGGTCTCCTTCCTTGTTTTAAAGCCCTCAATTGGCTATCAGCAGTACTCTGCCTATTGGGGTCTTCATATAAGCTAGCGAGTTCCGCTATGAACAAAGGATAGGAGTTGAGAAGAGGGTCCTCTTTCTCAAAGAGAGAGTCTGCCCAAGCCCGTGGATCACCCGATACATATGAAATAGTAGTACAGACTTTAATTTGGTCTGTAGTATAAGTACGAGGTTTTAAATTAAAAAGCAATTGACATGCGTTTTTAAATTCACAAAATTTTTTCCAATCACCTGTAAACACTAGAGGAGGGTTTATTTTAGGCTCACGAGGTTGAGCAGCAGTGAGTTGTGAAACACGGGCTATCTGCTGTCTTAAAGATTGATTTTCATTTTTTACTTCAGTAAGAGCAAGGATTAATGCATCTACCTTTTGTGTTAATTGTATCACTTGAGTGGCTAATTCTGCTGAATCCATTTTTTAAAGGTTCGTTCAATCTGTAACGCTCTAGCGTTTGTTTAGAGAGTTGGATTTGCAGCTGCAGAATCTCCACTCAGTAGTCATGTAGAGATGTGTTGAATCACCATGTCCAACTCTCCAGACTCATCATTGTGGCCAGCCTGCTTCAGCATACAATATACAAACACTCAATAGGATGTTCCTGGAGTGATAGGTTGTATATGATAGTATAGAGGTGATGTGCTGAAAGGACAGGCGTGAGTTGTGATAGCAATGATGAGTACTCAATAGTAATGTTCAGGAGAGTAGTAGATGATGGTAGATAGGTTAGCAATCATGTGCAATAACAGGTGGTAGGGGACAGCAGATGGAGTGTACAAGAGAGGCTAACTTAGTGCAAGGATATAGATGGTAGTAGACTCAAGAGCTAGCAATCTATGTAACAGTGCAGATGATAGAAATAGTAATGCATAGATAGTAACAGTCCTTAGTATGCAGAAGTAGATAGTGTAAGTTTGATAGGAAGGAATCCCCTGTGGGGTACTTATCACTAGTTAGATTAGTAAGCTGAAGGGTCCGGTAATGAGTGAATGATCGGGTAGCGAGATACGGGATCAATAGCGAGGTTCCGGTCTATCCAGGTATGGCAATAGCTGGAGGCTCCGGCAGCGTAAGACAAGGCTGTATACCATGCGGTTTGAACGAACAATTTGTGAGAGAGAAGCCGGCGATTGAAATAGCCGCTCAGAGCGGCGCTTAGTGATGACGTCATGCGGCTTAAAGGTATATGCGTTCCACCTAGCTGAAAAGGTGGGACGCAATATGAAGAAGGAAATGACCTATAAGGGTACCGAAGGTACCAGAATCTTACAACTGCAAAGGCCCAATTTTTGGCACTTGTATAGCACATGCAATTTCAAATTTGTATGGAATTCTTACCAGCAGGTCCCGTTCCTACACCCAGCATGAGTAACTGCGAGGCCTTGGTTACAGTGTTCAGGCACCACCTATGGCAAAGGCCCAATTTTTGGCACCCTGGTTGGCAGCCTGTTGATTTCATAACTGTAAAGCTTCTGTCAGCATTCCTCTCTAGCTAATCCAAGATGTACAATCAGGGTTGGAAATGTATAAATTTAATTGAAGAAAGTGATATATAGTTTTTAAGAACGAGGAAAAGGGGAGAGTTTTTAACAAGGTGTCACGGTTCTCGCCATGGCTTACAGACAGCCAGGCGTGGTTGCCGTTAAGTACCTGACATGGGATTTGAACCTGTGTACTTTGACATTCTGCCCTGTTATCCTACCTCTGAGCCACACTTCAGCTCATATGGATCCAGTCCTGTTAATCTGGTATTGCCTGAAGCACTAGGGGGCTGGACTTCACCTGACATACTCCTGTCTCTCATTGTCCACCTGAAGCTAATTGCTCATTTAAGCAAGCTTTAAAACACTGCGTCTCTCTTAGAGCAGTGTCAGTTCATTGCTGATCTTTCTTCCAGATTGTTCCTGTTTGACAGACTTTGTTCCTGTGTTCCTGTTTCCTGAGCGTGGGTTCCAGACTGACTCCAGCTTCCATCCTTACCTTCGCTCCATGTTGTTCCTGTGACCTTACCTTCCTCTCATCTCCTGATCCTTATCCGGACTCGTTTCATCCAGTGACTACAGTTATTCCTGGTATTCCCTTCCCATTGTATTCCTGCCGGTCCTGCTTATTTGAGCATCTTCCCTGCCAAGCCCCCATGCACAGATTCACAGCCCAGGTGGCTTTCTTACCTGGTCACCTTGGACTGTGGATATCTGCAAGGGTGAGCGTACATCTCTGCGTTACAGACTCCAACAAAGGTAAGCTCCGTGACACAAGGATGTAACTGCTCTGGGCTTCAATAAAATGACGGCATCCAGCAAGAAGAAACATGCTGGAGGCATTTTTCAGCACACATTATTTTGTTAGCAAAATTATTAATGTTGAATGTACAGCTAGGTCCATATATATATTTGGACACAGGCACAATTTTTTCAAGTATTTACCAAAACATATTCAAGCTATAGTTAAATAATGGATATGGGCTGAAAGTGCACACTCTCAGGTTTAATTTGAGGGTATGTACATCGGAGGAAGGATTTAGGAATTACAGCTCTTAGGACAAATAAATCAAAAGCTTTTTCATTGCCAGGTGTGGGCTACTCCTTCATTATTTCTTCATTAATTAAGCAGATAAAAGGTCTGGAGTTAATTCTAAGTGTGGTATTTGCATTTGGAATCTATTGCTGTGAACGAACATCATGCGTTCAAAGGAGCTGTCCATTCAAGCGAAACAAGCCATTGTATGGTTTCAAAAACTAAACAAATCCATCAGAGAGATAGCAGCAACATTATGAGTGCCCGAATCAACAGTTTGGTACATTCTGAGGTAAGAAGAACGCACTGGTAAGCTCAGCAACATAAAAAGGCCTGGACATCTATGGAAGACAACAGTGGTGGATGATCGCAAGATCCTCTCTGTGGTAAAGAAAAACCCATTCACAACATCCAGACAAGTGAAGGACAATCTCCAGGAGCTGGGCATATCATTGTCAAAGTCTACAATCAAGAGAAGACTTCACGGGAGCAAATACAGAGGGTTCACCACAAGGTGCAAACCATTCCCAAGCCCGAAGAATAGAAAAGCCAGATTAGACTTTGCCAAAAAACATCTAAAAAAGCCAGACCAGTTCTGGAAAAGCATTCTTTGGACGGATTAAACTAAGAGTATTCTGTACCAGAATAATGGGAAAAGTGTGGGAAAGTCTTGGAAAAGCTCATGATCCAAAGCATACAACATCATCTGTAAATCAAGGTGGAGGCTGTGTGATGGCATGGGCATGCATGGCTTCCAGTGGCACTGGGTCATTGGTGTTTATTGGTGATCTGACAGAAGACAGAAGCAGCCTGATGAATTCTTCAGTTTTTAAAGATATGCTGTCAACCCAGATTCAGCCAATTGCAGCAAAGTTGATTGGACGGCGTTTCACAGTACAGATGGAAAATGATCCAAAACACACTGCAAAACCAACCCAGGAGCTTTTGAAGAAAAATATGTGGAATAATCTGCAATGGCCCAGTCAATTAGCTGTTCTCAACCCAATTTAGCATGCACAACTAAAGGCAAAAAGACCCACAAACAAAGAAAAACTGAAGAAAGCAGCAGTTAGAACCTGGCAAAGCATCAGAAAGGAGGAAATCCAGTCTTTGGTAATGTCCATGGGTTCCAGACTTCAGGCAGTAATTGCCAGTAATTGATTGTCAACAAAATATTAAAAATGAACATTTTTTTTTTATAATTAAATTAATTTGTCCAATTACATTTGAGCCCCTCAAAATGGGGGGACTTGGTATAAAAATGGTTGCAGTTCCTAAAATTTTTACATAATATTTATGTTCAACCCCTTAAATTAAAGCTGAAAGTCTGCACTTGAAATTAACCACTTGCCGATCGTCCCACGCAGATTTACTGCGGCAGGGTGGCTCGGCTGCGCATAATCACGTAGCTCGATCCCCGCTGGCCTCCCGCAATCTTCAGCTAGAATGACAGAAGTGCCACCTGCTTATGTAGACAAAGCAGGAGGCTTTTCTGTAAGAGAGGCGGGGAAAGATCCTGTGATTCAGTTGAATCACCGATCTCTCCCTGCCTCTGTCCAACCCACCCCCCCACACAGGCAGTAAGCACTATTAGGCACACACTTAACCCCTTGATCACCCCTGGTGTTAACCCCTTCCTTGCCAGTGTCATTTCTACAGTAACAGTGCATATTATTTAGCAAAATTACTGTATTAATGTCACTGGTCCCCAAAAAGTGTCAAAAATGTCAGTTATGTGTCTGATCTGTCCGCGGAAATGTCACAGTCCTGCTAAAAATTGCTGATCGCCGCCATTACTAATAATAAATAAACAAATAAATAAATAAAAAGTCCAAAAATCTATCCAGTAGTTTGTAAACACTATAACTTTTGCGCAAACCAATTAAAATAAGCTTTTTTGGATTTTTCTTACCAAAAATATGTAGCAGAATACAAATCGGCCTAAAAAAATATTTTTTTAAATTTTTTTATTGTGAATGTTTTATAGCAGAAAGTAAAAAATATTGAGTTTCTTTCAAAATTGTCGCTCTTTTTTGTTTATAGCGCAAAAACTAAAAACCACAGAGGTGATCAAATACCACCAAAAGAAAGTTCTATTTCAGGGGGAAAAAAGGACATCAATTGTATCTGGGTACAGCGTTGCACTACCGCAGAATTGTCAGTTAAATCAACGTAGTGCCGAATCTCAAAAATGGCCTGGTCTTTAAGGGGGTAAAACCTTCCGGAGCTGAAGTGGTTAATTTGGATTATTTTGTTTTAATTTTATTCTGGTGGCATACAGAGCCAAAAGTATAACAATTGTGCCTGTGTCTAAATATATTTGGACCTACTGTAACTGTGTGTTCTTTTGTTAAAAAACATGAATTGTTATCACCTGTTACAGGTAAAGTTCTGCTTTAATATGAAATTCCTCATGCTTTTAAAAGGCCAGGCACCATGGCTGTTCTTTTGACTGTAAATAAGTAAAATGCAGCTGTGTAATGTCAGAGATAAGGTTTGAGAATTGAAAACCACTTACAACAAGTTCTGGCTCCAAATACCACGGCAGTAGGTGAGCGTTATATTATTTCCTGAACACTCACACTGTACCGGTAATAGATAGCTCAGATCACTGTATGGAGAAGAATCCTGGTGGTGGGGCTAATGTACTGAAGGAACAAACTGAAATCGATCTTTCTGGTAGTGTCTTGAACAATATTTTACCTGTTGCTGCATTCCCTCCCCTTCAAGGTTCCAAATAACTGATGGAGGAGAAGGTGGGCCAGTAGTTATTGCTGTAGGAAATACTGTACTGTAGTTTCAGTTGAGATTGGAGACTGGTGGTACCCAATCTATGGCATTGATATTGTCACTGTTCATAATACTCATGTAGGACCCGCTGGAAATTTGCCCAGGTTCTTCACCAGTGGATTGCCCCGCAGCCAGGGACAGGATCTCAGTCACGCTTTTCCTCTATAACCAGTCTAGGGGTGTCGTTTTTATTTTTGGACTTGTATAGGATTGAGGGAATTGAGCACGATACTCCCAAAACATAAACAAAGAAAAAAAGGCAAGCTGCGCTAATCTGAAGAAGGACACATTGAGTGTCACAATAGTGAATAAACCAAAAATAACCACATTAATAGTGATATTGCATGTGACCAATAATATACACTTGAAGTATAGTAACCAAAATAAGTGTTATCACAAAAGTGAACATAAACACAAGTGCTAGAAACAAAATGAATATAGTGTCTATCTTAAATTGGGGCAAACCCAGACAGATAAAGTCCCAAGATAGTGAGAAAGTTGTAAATAAACACTCTCAACGGTGCTGGCTTTCCCACGGTGCTCCAATCAATAGGCATGCATATACGCTTACCAGAAATAAAATGAAGCAAGGCTTGTATGGACCAAAGCTCGTATCACCACTTGGAAATAAGCCCGTTCCTCAGCAGGTATATTAAAGCCTCAGGTGGCTGGTAACCCACAAACTCAGATGTTCCAGAGCATTATCCCCTGATATATGGCGCTTTTTCACTGCATGGAACCGAACGGTTGGGCTCGCTTTTGCGCTTTTCCACTGCATGGTACCGCATGGTACGGTGTTGGAACAGTTTAGTACGGTACAGCGGCGCTTTTCCACTACATGGAACCGAAAGGTACGGCTCGCTTAAACAGTACCACCTCGGTTGTGGTTCCAAGAGGGCCGTACCGGTACCATATCCCACAATCCTTTGCATGCAGCCTTAACTGTTTTTTTTTTTGTTTTTTTTTTCATAATTTTATTGATTTTTTCCAACAAAAAGTACAACACATCCACATATAATACAATCCAAAAACACTTTGACAATCCTTGTTACTTGTCTGTCCATTTAACATGGGAAGGAATACTCTCCCATACATTCACCCCGGCTTCCACCGACCCCAAAAAAAAAAAATATATATATCAATCATCATCCAGACCCACCACCCAGCCTTAACTGTTTGTCACTACTAGGCACTGATTGTTCAGAGAATCGTTATCCCACCCACTTACTATTAGTGGAAAAGCAAACTGTACCAAACCGTACCTAACCGTTCCAACATTGCAGTGGAAAACCAAACCGAGCCAAGCCGGGTCGAATGGAGCCGAGCCGGTTCTTGCAGTGGAAAAGTGCCAATATTCTCCAATGATGTCATATGAAAGAATAATGGGCTCCATAGTGTTATACCGTAACAAATATTTAATTAAAAGAATAAAATTTACACTCACATGGAAAAGAAGAAAAATCACATTTCATAGATAGCCGGCCAGCTCGTAGTATGCCCGTCCTTCCGGGGGGCGAGGTGACGTCACCTTAAGATTAACACAACTTGCCTTTTTTTCTTTGTTTATGTTTGGTGATATCTCACTTCTAGCTGCAGCTGTTTTGCATTTTTCGATTTATTAGCACAGTTACACACTGGTACATCCCAAAACATACCTATGTACAGATTGAGGACAGTGAACTACTTTCTGTAAAGCTGAAGCAGAAGTCCTTGCATATAGCAAACTGTGGACTCGGCTTGTAGAAGAAACAGTTAAATGCAGAGATGAAGAAAAAGTTCTTGTGTAGTATTATCCCTGCAAGGGTTGCTGGTAACTGGCTCCCCTATTCCTGCACAGCCAAACAACACATATTTTCCACTTACATCCAGATACAAAAAATCAGTCCCTGGGCTTGTTTTTGTTGTTTTCTATTAGGGATAACAACTCGAATGGGGTAGAGGGGAGAGAACTACCTTCCTATGTACAGAGAAAAGCTCCTGGACTGTTCTCCTTCCTGGACACACTCCGTTTTTAAGGATCAGTAGCAAAAGTCCCTTGTGGACTAGGAGCTCTTAGTCCCCTTTGGAAAATGGCACAAAATGTTGCAAAACTGCATGCAGGAGTATCTCCTCTCCTCTGTAGAACTGCTCCCAGCTCCCCTGCCTGCAAGTACTACCAGCCCATCTGGCTGCTTGTTTACCAGCCCACCTGGCTGCTTTGAAGATCTCCCAGGGCAAGAGATAAAAGCATTAGGCAAGGCACTGTCCTTCTGAAAGCTTACTACATATGGCAGTCTCTCCACTTCTGAATCCCTGGGTGTGCTGATGTACTCACACTGTCCTCCTTGTCCTATGCTGCTCTTTAGGCAAGATTCCTTCTCAAACCATTCTGCTGATGGGATCTTCCCAAGCTAGCCTGAGCCTAGTTTGGAGACAGAGTCCCCCTAGACCTAGAGGACCATTCCTAGGCCACCAACAGCCCCTTCAGCACTCCAGCTTTCCAAATTGTGAAAAAAACAGCATGGACCCCCTCCCCCCAATCCTTTCCAGGCTTTTTGGGTCTGGTATAGATTTTAAGGGAAACCCCATGTCAAAATAAAAAAATAGCGTGGCCCACTCCCCCCCAAAATCCATACCAGACCCTTATTCAAGCATGCAGCCTGGCAGGTCAGGAAAGGGGGGGACAAGGGACGAAGTAACGCCCTTCCCCTCCTCTCCGCCTCCTGAACCATACCAGGCCACATGTGCTCTCCCTTTACAACTCTGGTGGTTGTGGGGGTCTGTGGGCTGGGGGCTTATTGGAATCTGAAAGTCCCCCTGTCCCAAGACCCCAGCCCCCCCCCCCATGAGAATGAGTACGGGAGTATGAGTATGGGATGTCACTCGATGACATCAGTGGGCGACCCGACTACCTTGTGACATCGACCCAGCATGCCCCAGTCAGTGACATCACAAGGGGTGGGGTCACCACTGACTCCACCCCTTACCTACTTAAAAAAATGTCAGATGGAGGAGTTGGCAGTCAGCAGGGAGTCTTCGAAGAGACCAGAGTTTTTTTTGTTTTCTTTTTCTCTGGGGTCCGACGACGCAGTGAGCGGCGTGAGATGGATCTACATCGGGGGACATTGTTTTTTATTTTTCAATAAAGGAATTGTCAAAAACCCATGTACTCTCTTTATTCACTTTGTACACTTTTTTTTGTAAAAGGGTAGGGGTATTATGTACCCCATGCTTGTTCACATAGGGAGGAAGGGATCTGAGGACCCCCTTGTTAAAGGGGGCTTCCAGATTTTGATAAGCTCCCACCTGCAGACCCCCACAACCACTGCCCAGGGTTGTGGGGAAGAGGCCCATGTGCTAGGTGCTTTGGGGATGGGGGGGCAAGTTGAGAGCATGTGGCCAGGTATGGTTCAGGAGGGAGGGGTGCTCGCTTACCCCCCTTTCTTGACCTGCTGGGCTGTATGCTCAGATAAAGGCCTGGTATGGATTTGGGGGGGACCCCATGCTGTTTTTTTCCCAGAATTTTCCATTGCATTTTAGCTGACAGTGGGGTCATCGGTTGTTAAGGAGGCTTGAAAAAATGCAGTTTAGGAGCGATTAGAATTTGAATCGGTCAAAAAATAATCAATTATTCAAATTCTATGTGAAGAATAGCTGGTTGTTAAGAAGTGGGCCGGGAAGCCAGTGACAAGGTCTTACCTTGCCCTCCTGTTGGCAGACATCTTGGACATGTGCAGACTGCTGCCTCTTATAAACTCTGATTGCATCATCACTTGTCTGCTGCTTGGGGTTCGCATAGTGATGATGCTGCACACCTGACTATATCAATTACCTGATGGGTTGCAGTCCTTGTCCTTGTGTTTGTGCTCCAAGGTGTATCATTGCTAGCAGTCTTCTGTTCTCCGTGTTCTCAACCCTGCTTCGGCAGACAACCCGGCATCGGCAGACTACCTGCTTCTGAACTCGACCTCGGCTTGGATGACTACCCACTTCTGGACTCGACCCCGGCTTGGATGACCACCTGCTTCTGGGCTTGACCCCACCTGTTTCTGATCTCGCTCCTTAAACTTGCTGTGCGTTTATTGTTGTTTGCTCCAATAACCTGCCTTATTTTACCTGCATCTCTGTGTGGTCTGGTTTCCTAGCATCTTGACAGCCAGCCACCGCATCCTTAACAACCAATGACATATCAGCTGTCAGCGAGCTTCCCCACTGACAGCTGAGATTTAAACAGAAGAATGCCGGCAATAGAAAAAAAAAAACACATAGGGTTCTCCCCAAAATCCATACCCTTTTTCCCCAAAGCACCTTGTCCCTATGTTGATGGGAACAAGGGTCTTTTTCCCACAACCCTGTGTGGTGGTTGTGAGGGTCTGCCGGCAGGTGTCTTATCGGAATCTGGAAGCCCCCTTCAACAAGGGGGCCCCCAGATCCCGGCCAATTCCCCCATTTGTGAATGAGTATGGCCTACCCATTTATCAAAAAAGTGTACAAAGGGAATAAAGACAGTGCATGAGTTTATGAAATTCCTTTATTAAAAAATAAAAAACAATGTCCCTGAATGTAGATCCATCCCACACTGCCCGCCGCACCGTCGGACCTGAAAAAAGAAAAAAAAAAATGACCGTCTTGTCAATTGCTCCCCACTGACTGCCTGCTCCTCCATCGGACATTTCTTTAATAGGAAAGGGGCAGAGTCACCTGATGACCTCAGCGGGTGACCCCACCCTTGTGACAGCACTGACCATGGCATGATGGGTTGATGACGTCACAAGGGGGCCCGCTAACGTCATCTGGCGACTCTGCTTCTTACCTATTTAAGAAATGTTTTTTGGGTTGATCTCTGGAGAGTTTATAGTTGTGTTTTGCCTCCGTCCCTTGGAATCTAGTGTGGGGTGTTGGTTGGTTTCTCAAGCCAAAAGGGGTGGGACTTTTATGGGCAAGTGAAATATACACAGTTGTATAAAATAAATGGTTGCAGTTTATTGCGAATACAATTGTATATTCAATAAAGAGATATTTTAAAAGACATTTTGGTGATGTAAGGTGTTTGGGTTACAGACCCAAGGTGCATGGAAGAAATGCTAAATTTGGAAAAAGAGTTTCGGCTAACGGGGTAGCCTTTGTCAAGGGTTTATGTCACCAAGTCTGTAGAGATAGTGACAGATTTGAATTATCATCTGTATATCATAATATTTTTATATTTTTATATAAAATTGGTGGTGAGAAGAAAACATCTGTCACTATCTCTACAGACTTGGTGACATAAACCCCTGACAAAGGCTACCCCGTTAGCCGAAACGCGTCGGGTCAACCTTTTGATGAACTCTCTGTGAAGCATCCAAGCAATCCAGCCTGGAGAAACAGAGTCTTTCTCATCAAAAAGAAAGTCACATATATTGCACCATTGTCACGGAAACTCTTTTTCCAAATTTAGCATTTCTTCCATGCACCTTGGGTCTGTAACCCAAACACCTTACATCACCAAAATGTCTTTTAAAATATCTCTTTATTGAATATACAATTGTATTCGCAATAAACTGCAACCATTTATTTTATACAACTGTGTATCTTTCACTTGCCCATAAAAGTCCCACCCCTTTTGGCTTGAGAAACCAACCAACACCCCACACCTATTTAAGAAATGTCAGATGGAGGAGCAGGCAGTTGACGGGGAGCCTTCGATGAGACTAGAGGTTATTTTATTTTTTCGGGTCCAGCGGTGTGACGAGTGGTGTGAGATGGATCTGCATTAGAGGACATTGTTTTTTCCTTTTTTAATAAAGGAGTTTTCAAAAATTCCTGTAGTGTCTTTATAAACTTTTTGGTGAATGGGTAGGGGTACTATGTACCCCATACTCATTCACATGGGGGGGCAAGGATCTGGGGGCCGCCTTGTTAAAGGGGGCTTTCAGATCCCAATAAGCCTCCCAACCGCAGACCCCAACAACCACCCCCCAGGGTTGTGGGGAAGAGGCTCTTGTCCACATCAGCATGGGGACAAGGTGCTTTGGGGTGCCTGTTCCAAAGCCCCCCATATTGAGGACATGTGGCCTGGTATGGTTCAGGAGGGAGCCGCTTCCCCCCCCCTTTCCTGACTTGCCGGGCTGCATGTTCGGATAAGGGTCTGGTATGGATTTTGGGGGGACCCCACACCTTTTCTTTTTATTATGGCACGAGTTTCCCCTAAAATCCATACCAGACTTGAAGGGCTTGGTATGGATTGGGGGGAACCCCACTGTGTTTTTTTTTTCTTCGGAATTTTCTAATGCCCGCATTCTTTTATTTACATTTCAGCTGTCAGTGGGAAAGCCCAAGTCATCGGTTGTTAAGGACGCAGCAGCCGGCTTCCTGGCCCGCTGCTTAACAATCAGCTATTCTTCACACAGAATCAGTTGATCATTTTTTTGTCTGATCCGCATTCAAATCATCCCGAAGAATAGAAAAGCCAGATTAGACTTTGCCAAAAAACATCTAAAAAAGCCAGACCAGTTCTGGAAAAGCATTCTTTGGACGGATTAAACTAAGAGTATTCTGTACCAGAATAATGGGAAAAGTGTGGGAAAGTCTTGGAAAAGCTCATGATCCAAAGCATACAACATCATCTGTAAATCAAGGTGGAGGCTGTGTGATGGCATGGGCATGCATGGCTTCCAGTGGCACTGGGTCATTGGTGTTTATTGGTGATCTGACAGAAGACAGAAGCAGCCTGATGAATTCTTCAGTTTTTAAAGATATGCTGTCAACCCAGATTCAGCCAATTGCAGCAAAGTTGATTGGACGGCGTTTCACAGTACAGATGGAAAATGATCCAAAACACACTGCAAAACCAACCCAGGAGCTTTTGAAGAAAAATATGTGGAATAATCTGCAATGGCCCAGTCAATTAGCTGTTCTCAACCCAATTTAGCATGCACAACTAAAGGCAAAAAGACCCACAAACAAAGAAAAACTGAAGAAAGCAGCAGTTAGAACCTGGCAAAGCATCAGAAAGGAGGAAATCCAGTCTTTGGTAATGTCCATGGGTTCCAGACTTCAGGCAGTAATTGCCAGTAATTGATTGTCAACAAAATATTAAAAATGAACATTTTTTTTTTATAATTAAATTAATTTGTCCAATTACATTTGAGCCCCTCAAAATGGGGGGACTTGGTATAAAAATGGTTGCAGTTCCTAAAATTTTTACATAATATTTATGTTCAACCCCTTAAATTAAAGCTGAAAGTCTGCACTTGAAATTAACCACTTGCCGATCGTCCCACGCAGATTTACTGCGGCAGGGTGGCTCGGCTGCGCATAATCACGTAGCTCGATCCCCGCTGGCCTCCCGCAATCTTCAGCTAGAATGACAGAAGTGCCACCTGCTTATGTAGACAAAGCAGGAGGCTTTTCTGTAAGAGAGGCGGGGAAAGATCCTGTGATTCAGTTGAATCACCGATCTCTCCCTGCCTCTGTCCAACCCACCCCCCCACACAGGCAGTAAGCACTATTAGGCACACACTTAACCCCTTGATCACCCCTGGTGTTAACCCCTTCCTTGCCAGTGTCATTTCTACAGTAACAGTGCATATTATTTAGCAAAATTACTGTATTAATGTCACTGGTCCCCAAAAAGTGTCAAAAATGTCAGTTATGTGTCTGATCTGTCCGCGGAAATGTCACAGTCCTGCTAAAAATTGCTGATCGCCGCCATTACTAATAATAAATAAACAAATAAATAAATAAAAAGTCCAAAAATCTATCCAGTAGTTTGTAAACACTATAACTTTTGCGCAAACCAATTAAAATAAGCTTTTTTGGATTTTTCTTACCAAAAATATGTAGCAGAATACAAATCGGCCTAAACTGATAAAAAAAAAAATATTTTTTTAAATTTTTTTATTGTGAATGTTTTATAGCAGAAAGTAAAAAATATTGAGTTTCTTTCAAAATTGTCGCTCTTTTTTGTTTATAGCGCAAAAACTAAAAACCACAGAGGTGATCAAATACCACCAAAAGAAAGTTCTATTTCAGGGGGAAAAAAGGACATCAATTGTATCTGGGTACAGCGTTGCACTACCGCAGAATTGTCAGTTAAATCAACGTAGTGCCGAATCTCAAAAATGGCCTGGTCTTTAAGGGGGTAAAACCTTCCGGAGCTGAAGTGGTTAATTTGGATTATTTTGTTTTAATTTTATTCTGGTGGCATACAGAGCCAAAAGTATAACAATTGTGCCTGTGTCTAAATATATTTGGACCTACTGTAACTGTGTGTTCTTTTGTTAAAAAACATGAATTGTTATCACCTGTTACAGGTAAAGTTCTGCTTTAATATGAAATTCCTCATGCTTTTAAAAGGCCAGGCACCATGGCTGTTCTTTTGACTGTAAATAAGTAAAATGCAGCTGTGTAATGTCAGAGATAAGGTTTGAGAATTGAAAACCACTTACAACAAGTTCTGGCTCCAAATACCACGGCAGTAGGTGAGCGTTATATTATTTCCTGAACACTCACACTGTACCGGTAATAGATAGCTCAGATCACTGTATGGAGAAGAATCCTGGTGGTGGGGCTAATGTACTGAAGGAACAAACTGAAATCGATCTTTCTGGTAGTGTCTTGAACAATATTTTACCTGTTGCTGCATTCCCTCCCCTTCAAGGTTCCAAATAACTGATGGAGGAGAAGGTGGGCCAGTAGTTATTGCTGTAGGAAATACTGTACTGTAGTTTCAGTTGAGATTGGAGACTGGTGGTACCCAATCTATGGCATTGATATTGTCACTGTTCATAATACTCATGTAGGACCCGCTGGAAATTTGCCCAGGTTCTTCACCAGTGGATTGCCCCGCAGCCAGGGACAGGATCTCAGTCACGCTTTTCCTCTATAACCAGTCTAGGGGTGTCGTTTTTATTTTTGGACTTGTATAGGATTGAGGGAATTGAGCACGATACTCCCAAAACATAAACAAAGAAAAAAAGGCAAGCTGCGCTAATCTGAAGAAGGACACATTGAGTGTCACAATAGTGAATAAACCAAAAATAACCACATTAATAGTGATATTGCATGTGACCAATAATATACACTTGAAGTATAGTAACCAAAATAAGTGTTATCACAAAAGTGAACATAAACACAAGTGCTAGAAACAAAATGAATATAGTGTCTATCTTAAATTGGGGCAAACCCAGACAGATAAAGTCCCAAGATAGTGAGAAAGTTGTAAATAAACACTCTCAACGGTGCTGGCTTTCCCACGGTGCTCCAATCAATAGGCATGCATATACGCTTACCAGAAATAAAATGAAGCAAGGCTTGTATGGACCAAAGCTCGTATCACCACTTGGAAATAAGCCCGTTCCTCAGCAGGTATATTAAAGCCTCAGGTGGCTGGTAACCCACAAACTCAGATGTTCCAGAGCATTATCCCCTGATATATGGCGCTTTTTCACTGCATGGAACCGAACGGTTGGGCTCGCTTTTGCGCTTTTCCACTGCATGGTACCGCATGGTACGGTGTTGGAACAGTTTAGTACGGTACAGCGGCGCTTTTCCACTACATGGAACCGAAAGGTACGGCTCGCTTAAACAGTACCACCTCGGTTGTGGTTCCAAGAGGGCCGTACCGGTACCATATCCCACAATCCTTTGCATGCAGCCTTAACTGTTTTTTTTTTTGTTTTTTTTTTCATAATTTTATTGATTTTTTCCAACAAAAAGTACAACACATCCACATATAATACAATCCAAAAACACTTTGACAATCCTTGTTACTTGTCTGTCCATTTAACATGGGAAGGAATACTCTCCCATACATTCACCCCGGCTTCCACCGACCCCAAAAAAAAAAAATATATATATCAATCATCATCCAGACCCACCACCCAGCCTTAACTGTTTGTCACTACTAGGCACTGATTGTTCAGAGAATCGTTATCCCACCCACTTACTATTAGTGGAAAAGCAAACTGTACCAAACCGTACCTAACCGTTCCAACATTGCAGTGGAAAACCAAACCGAGCCAAGCCGGGTCGAATGGAGCCGAGCCGGTTCTTGCAGTGGAAAAGTGCCAATATTCTCCAATGATGTCATATGAAAGAATAATGGGCTCCATAGTGTTATACCGTAACAAATATTTAATTAAAAGAATAAAATTTACACTCACATGGAAAAGAAGAAAAATCACATTTCATAGATAGCCGGCCAGCTCGTAGTATGCCCGTCCTTCCGGGGGGCGAGGTGACGTCACCTTAAGATTAACACAACTTGCCTTTTTTTCTTTGTTTATGTTTGGTGATATCTCACTTCTAGCTGCAGCTGTTTTGCATTTTTCGATTTATTAGCACAGTTACACACTGGTACATCCCAAAACATACCTATGTACAGATTGAGGACAGTGAACTACTTTCTGTAAAGCTGAAGCAGAAGTCCTTGCATATAGCAAACTGTGGACTCGGCTTGTAGAAGAAACAGTTAAATGCAGAGATGAAGAAAAAGTTCTTGTGTAGTATTATCCCTGCAAGGGTTGCTGGTAACTGGCTCCCCTATTCCTGCACAGCCAAACAACACATATTTTCCACTTACATCCAGATACAAAAAATCAGTCCCTGGGCTTGTTTTTGTTGTTTTCTATTAGGGATAACAACTCGAATGGGGTAGAGGGGAGAGAACTACCTTCCTATGTACAGAGAAAAGCTCCTGGACTGTTCTCCTTCCTGGACACACTCCGTTTTTAAGGATCAGTAGCAAAAGTCCCTTGTGGACTAGGAGCTCTTAGTCCCCTTTGGAAAATGGCACAAAATGTTGCAAAACTGCATGCAGGAGTATCTCCTCTCCTCTGTAGAACTGCTCCCAGCTCCCCTGCCTGCAAGTACTACCAGCCCATCTGGCTGCTTGTTTACCAGCCCACCTGGCTGCTTTGAAGATCTCCCAGGGCAAGAGATAAAAGCATTAGGCAAGGCACTGTCCTTCTGAAAGCTTACTACATATGGCAGTCTCTCCACTTCTGAATCCCTGGGTGTGCTGATGTACTCACACTGTCCTCCTTGTCCTATGCTGCTCTTTAGGCAAGATTCCTTCTCAAACCATTCTGCTGATGGGATCTTCCCAAGCTAGCCTGAGCCTAGTTTGGAGACAGAGTCCCCCTAGACCTAGAGGACCATTCCTAGGCCACCAACAGCCCCTTCAGCACTCCAGCTTTCCAAATTGTGAAAAAAACAGCATGGACCCCCTCCCCCCAATCCTTTCCAGGCTTTTTGGGTCTGGTATAGATTTTAAGGGAAACCCCATGTCAAAATAAAAAAATAGCGTGGCCCACTCCCCCCCAAAATCCATACCAGACCCTTATTCAAGCATGCAGCCTGGCAGGTCAGGAAAGGGGGGGACAAGGGACGAAGTAACGCCCTTCCCCTCCTCTCCGCCTCCTGAACCATACCAGGCCACATGTGCTCTCCCTTTACAACTCTGGTGGTTGTGGGGGTCTGTGGGCTGGGGGCTTATTGGAATCTGAAAGTCCCCCTGTCCCAAGACCCCAGCCCCCCCCCCCATGAGAATGAGTACGGGAGTATGAGTATGGGATGTCACTCGATGACATCAGTGGGCGACCCGACTACCTTGTGACATCGACCCAGCATGCCCCAGTCAGTGACATCACAAGGGGTGGGGTCACCACTGACTCCACCCCTTACCTACTTAAAAAAATGTCAGATGGAGGAGTTGGCAGTCAGCAGGGAGTCTTCGAAGAGACCAGAGTTTTTTTTGTTTTCTTTTTCTCTGGGGTCCGACGACGCAGTGAGCGGCGTGAGATGGATCTACATCGGGGGACATTGTTTTTTATTTTTCAATAAAGGAATTGTCAAAAACCCATGTACTCTCTTTATTCACTTTGTACACTTTTTTTTGTAAAAGGGTAGGGGTATTATGTACCCCATGCTTGTTCACATAGGGAGGAAGGGATCTGAGGACCCCCTTGTTAAAGGGGGCTTCCAGATTTTGATAAGCTCCCACCTGCAGACCCCCACAACCACTGCCCAGGGTTGTGGGGAAGAGGCCCATGTGCTAGGTGCTTTGGGGATGGGGGGGCAAGTTGAGAGCATGTGGCCAGGTATGGTTCAGGAGGGAGGGGTGCTCGCTTACCCCCCTTTCTTGACCTGCTGGGCTGTATGCTCAGATAAAGGCCTGGTATGGATTTGGGGGGGACCCCATGCTGTTTTTTTCCCAGAATTTTCCATTGCATTTTAGCTGACAGTGGGGTCATCGGTTGTTAAGGAGGCTTGAAAAAATGCAGTTTAGGAGCGATTAGAATTTGAATCGGTCAAAAAATAATCAATTATTCAAATTCTATGTGAAGAATAGCTGGTTGTTAAGAAGTGGGCCGGGAAGCCAGTGACAAGGTCTTACCTTGCCCTCCTGTTGGCAGACATCTTGGACATGTGCAGACTGCTGCCTCTTATAAACTCTGATTGCATCATCACTTGTCTGCTGCTTGGGGTTCGCATAGTGATGATGCTGCACACCTGACTATATCAATTACCTGATGGGTTGCAGTCCTTGTCCTTGTGTTTGTGCTCCAAGGTGTATCATTGCTAGCAGTCTTCTGTTCTCCGTGTTCTCAACCCTGCTTCGGCAGACAACCCGGCATCGGCAGACTACCTGCTTCTGAACTCGACCTCGGCTTGGATGACTACCCACTTCTGGACTCGACCCCGGCTTGGATGACCACCTGCTTCTGGGCTTGACCCCACCTGTTTCTGATCTCGCTCCTTAAACTTGCTGTGCGTTTATTGTTGTTTGCTCCAATAACCTGCCTTATTTTACCTGCATCTCTGTGTGGTCTGGTTTCCTAGCATCTTGACAGCCAGCCACCGCATCCTTAACAACCAATGACATATCAGCTGTCAGCGAGCTTCCCCACTGACAGCTGAGATTTAAACAGAAGAATGCCGGCAATAGAAAAAAAAAAACACATAGGGTTCTCCCCAAAATCCATACCCTTTTTCCCCAAAGCACCTTGTCCCTATGTTGATGGGAACAAGGGTCTTTTTCCCACAACCCTGTGTGGTGGTTGTGAGGGTCTGCCGGCAGGTGTCTTATCGGAATCTGGAAGCCCCCTTCAACAAGGGGGCCCCCAGATCCCGGCCAATTCCCCCATTTGTGAATGAGTATGGCCTACCCATTTATCAAAAAAGTGTACAAAGGGAATAAAGACAGTGCATGAGTTTATGAAATTCCTTTATTAAAAAATAAAAAACAATGTCCCTGAATGTAGATCCATCCCACACTGCCCGCCGCACCGTCGGACCTGAAAAAAGAAAAAAAAAAATGACCGTCTTGTCAATTGCTCCCCACTGACTGCCTGCTCCTCCATCGGACATTTCTTTAATAGGAAAGGGGCAGAGTCACCTGATGACCTCAGCGGGTGACCCCACCCTTGTGACAGCACTGACCATGGCATGATGGGTTGATGACGTCACAAGGGGGCCCGCTAACGTCATCTGGCGACTCTGCTTCTTACCTATTTAAGAAATGTTTTTTGGGTTGATCTCTGGAGAGTTTATAGTTGTGTTTTGCCTCCGTCCCTTGGAATCTAGTGTGGGGTGTTGGTTGGTTTCTCAAGCCAAAAGGGGTGGGACTTTTATGGGCAAGTGAAATATACACAGTTGTATAAAATAAATGGTTGCAGTTTATTGCGAATACAATTGTATATTCAATAAAGAGATATTTTAAAAGACATTTTGGTGATGTAAGGTGTTTGGGTTACAGACCCAAGGTGCATGGAAGAAATGCTAAATTTGGAAAAAGAGTTTCGGCTAACGGGGTAGCCTTTGTCAAGGGTTTATGTCACCAAGTCTGTAGAGATAGTGACAGATTTGAATTATCATCTGTATATCATAATATTTTTATATTTTTATATAAAATTGGTGGTGAGAAGAAAACATCTGTCACTATCTCTACAGACTTGGTGACATAAACCCCTGACAAAGGCTACCCCGTTAGCCGAAACGCGTCGGGTCAACCTTTTGATGAACTCTCTGTGAAGCATCCAAGCAATCCAGCCTGGAGAAACAGAGTCTTTCTCATCAAAAAGAAAGTCACATATATTGCACCATTGTCACGGAAACTCTTTTTCCAAATTTAGCATTTCTTCCATGCACCTTGGGTCTGTAACCCAAACACCTTACATCACCAAAATGTCTTTTAAAATATCTCTTTATTGAATATACAATTGTATTCGCAATAAACTGCAACCATTTATTTTATACAACTGTGTATCTTTCACTTGCCCATAAAAGTCCCACCCCTTTTGGCTTGAGAAACCAACCAACACCCCACACCTATTTAAGAAATGTCAGATGGAGGAGCAGGCAGTTGACGGGGAGCCTTCGATGAGACTAGAGGTTATTTTATTTTTTCGGGTCCAGCGGTGTGACGAGTGGTGTGAGATGGATCTGCATTAGAGGACATTGTTTTTTCCTTTTTTAATAAAGGAGTTTTCAAAAATTCCTGTAGTGTCTTTATAAACTTTTTGGTGAATGGGTAGGGGTACTATGTACCCCATACTCATTCACATGGGGGGGCAAGGATCTGGGGGCCGCCTTGTTAAAGGGGGCTTTCAGATCCCAATAAGCCTCCCAACCGCAGACCCCAACAACCACCCCCCAGGGTTGTGGGGAAGAGGCTCTTGTCCACATCAGCATGGGGACAAGGTGCTTTGGGGTGCCTGTTCCAAAGCCCCCCATATTGAGGACATGTGGCCTGGTATGGTTCAGGAGGGAGCCGCTTCCCCCCCCCTTTCCTGACTTGCCGGGCTGCATGTTCGGATAAGGGTCTGGTATGGATTTTGGGGGGACCCCACACCTTTTCTTTTTATTATGGCACGAGTTTCCCCTAAAATCCATACCAGACTTGAAGGGCTTGGTATGGATTGGGGGGAACCCCACTGTGTTTTTTTTTTCTTCGGAATTTTCTAATGCCCGCATTCTTTTATTTACATTTCAGCTGTCAGTGGGAAAGCCCAAGTCATCGGTTGTTAAGGACGCAGCAGCCGGCTTCCTGGCCCGCTGCTTAACAATCAGCTATTCTTCACACAGAATCAGTTGATCATTTTTTTGTCTGATCCGCATTCAAATCATTCCGAAAATTTGGAATTCGTTAGAAAACTATTAAATGAAACGAAATTCGTAAATGAAATAAAACGAAATGTGTTCAATTTTAATTTGGAGATTCGGATACATTTGAATCTCTGAATATTCAAAAATTTGTCCGAATTTGTATTCGTATCAAAATGAATTGCACATGTCTATTAGCCAGGGTTGCATAAATATTCATACTGCCATCTGCATAGCTCCATACCTATGTTCCAGAGAATTCTCACAGCCCTCTGGGAAGTAGAGGGAGCTATCAGACTGGCAGCAGCTGAACACACTGCACTGACCTACTTAATCGATTGCACTGGTTACAGTGAGCACAACTACATGAACCTAACACAATAATTACAGCCACACTGGTTGCAGTGAGGCAAGCTAAATTTACCTAACAAAAACACACCCAGCTCCATTGCGCACAGTGAGTCAGCACTAAATCGAATTAATCCTAGCACCTATCTAGGAGGGTGCTACACTCAGTATGAAGATCCCCAATAAGGAGGTGCCAAATCCATCCTTAAGAATTTGAAGTATCCTCCATTACTTTCAGCACGTTTTTCTTATATCTCTTATTGCCACATAACTGAAACCTGTTTTCTGCAATTTTCTGAAAGGGGATTTCCATTATACTCAATCTCCTTCACCCTTAAGTGATTTTGACTTTTCCTTGTATTCAAACTAAGGGGTTCCCTCTTCTTTCAGTCTTCTTGGAAACAATCATGGCACACTCATCTAGTTGTTTGCCTTTCTAGATGGACAAAGATCAGTACAAGCAAAAATAATGGTTTCTGTCATAGACCTGCCGGAGCACACCCTAATCACCCCCTCCAGTCCCAATTCCCCCTGCTTCCTATCTCCCCCCTGCAGTGCTTCCAGCTTCCCTCCTCTCCTCTCAGGAGCGGAAAAGAGACTGATAAAATATTTATTTAACTGGCCCCTTACTTTTCTGAATGAACACAGTGAGTATTCTGTACCAATCACTCCTGTCTTCATTCTTAACTGAAGCATAGTAAACAATGTTTACTCCAGGCTGCAAAGAAAGGGACTGGGGAATCTCTGTCATCGGTTTCTTTCTCTGTCTCAAAAGTGAGACATCAGGGGTCTGTTTAAACCCTTGATATTTCACCAAAGCCCCATAAATAATAAAAAATATTATTGTAAAAAGTATTTAAAAAAATAAAATTGTAAAAAAGAATAAAAAATAGTAAAAATAAAAAATGACTGACACCCTCCACTGCCCTACTGACACCAATCTTTGCTGTACTGACATCATCCACTGCTCTGCTGATATACACACATGTGTGTTTGTGCTCTGGGGTGCACACCCTAATGCAATAGATCCAATGGTTTCTGTACATGGTTATTATATTGGAATGAATCGACTAAAATCTATCCAAGGAAAACATTGGCATCTATTCACAGCCACTTAACCTAAAAGGATGAGTCGCAATTTTATATTCCCTGGCAAGCACGGGGAAGTTTTGGGAATTGGGTGTTGCAGCACAGAGGAGTGCAAATCACTTGGGAGGGAGTGGATTTCAAGCTTTGTACACATGAAGCCAGCACGTGTTTCTGCCACATGGTTAGTTACTCCCTATTTAAAACAGTCAAGCACTGAGCAATTCTTTTCTTTATTTGGTGCCACATCACTTTAAATGAAATGCAAACTAAACGGACCCATGCTTGATGCTGCAGTATACATCAAATCTTTGTAAGATTGTTAATAGTACTTGGGTGGTGTGATCAGGGCCGCTGATAGGGGGGGACCACCAGCCCTCCTGTAGGGGGCCTGGGCACACAGGGGGCCCCAACAGCATGGGGAATCAGTGAGGTTGGGCAGAGGGGCAATTACAGAAAGTGTGGCTCTCTGCAGCAGATGAAAGCCAGTTTCTCCCCCTCCCCTTCTCCCCCTCCTTCCAGCTTTCAGCTGCTGCGGGGAGAGACACAGACTCAAGGCATCATTCCTGGTATTGCTTTCCCCCCCACCCCCGTCCCACAGTGCTGCAGGCTTCCCTGTCCTGTAAAAGAATAATAATAATAATAATTAAACATTGTAATTAAAAATGTAAAAGAAATTGTAAAATAAAATAATTGTAAACATTTTTAACATTTAAAAAAATATATATTTTTTCTTAATAATAATACTAATAAATGTAAAAAAACAATTAAAAAGGGCTAACTCACACGGGTTCTCTGTTATGTTTGTGTCGTTAATAATGATTTTAGTGTATTTTTAGTGATAATATTGTCTTGATATATTCGGGGGGGGGGGGGGACCTGCCCCAGGTAGGCTGTACAGGGCCCCCTGATTTCTGTGTCAATAACATCTTGTATGATCATTTCACTCATCTTATACATGTTTTTTACTTGTAGTCATCCAACATCCATGAGACTTCTGCTTGGCACAACCATCTTGGATGAGATGTCAGCAGCCCCAGCAGACCCACAGTCGGTTCTCAAGTGACACTCTATAGTAGTCCCCTCATATCCTCCCCAGGCAGCTGCATAAAAAGTTATATAGGATGCTGAGGGGATATATGGAGGAGCTGGGCCAGCATAGGCAGTCATTAGACACTTCTAGATAAGGAGAGGACTATGACCTGCAAGGAGGGAGATAATTGTGCTAGAGAACAAACTCTTCTTGGAGTTGCCCAATTTTACAGCAAGCACAAAGCACAAATCAAGTGAAGAAAAAATCATGTATGGAAAGGAGAACACAGCGAGTAAGCATGTAGGAGATTTTCCTTTCCCTGGAGATTTCCTCTGGATCAAAACTGCTGGAGGTGTGAAAAGCTGAGCAAGATGTGTATATGTCTTCCTCCAGCCTTCTATATTCATCCCAGTCTTCTATATGTGCAATATACATGTATTTGTATATTTCCATTACACACAAGCATGCAAGCAATATATTTCAGATAACGTCTCCGGTGTTCACACAAATTCTGACTGTTCATACAGTAGGTGACCCGATAATACAGCGGCTGAGCACAGTATGTGCTGATCTGGCTTACTGTGTGTCTGCAATTCCCTCATCTGATTCCTATAATGAGCTTCTCACTGACTGTGACCTCTGCTAACAGGCAGCCCTATATACACTGCCTCATCTCTCTGTCCTCTCCCTTTCCCTCTCTCTTCCTCTACCCCCCTTTCTTCCTCTTTCCTCTCTTCCCATCTGTCTTTCACTACCCCCCCCCCTCACTCTTCACCTCCTTCTCTCTCTCCTTCCTCTATCTTTCCACTCTCCTCTCCTTTTTTCTCTTTCTCTTCCTATCATCTCCTCCTCCCTCACTCTCCCACTACCTCCTCTTTCTTTTCATCTTGTTCTTCCCCCTCTTTCTCTCTCTTCTCCTTCTATCTTTTCTTTTTCCTTTTCCTCTGTCTCTCTCTATCTTTTTATCTATCTCCTCTATCTCTCTCTTTATCCATCTTTCTCTCTCCTCTATCATCCCCCCCCCCTCTCTTTGTCTTCTATCTCTTTTTTTTATCTCTCTATCTCCTCTTGCTCACTCTCTTTCTTGCTTTCCCTCTTTTTATCTCCCTTTCTCTTCTCTCTCTTTTTATCTCTCTCCTCTATATCTCTCCCTCTTTCCTATCTTTTTTTATCTCTCTCCTTCCTCTATCTCTCTTTTTATCTCTCTCTTTCTCCTCTATCTCCCTCTCTTTTTATTTCTCTCCCCCTATGTCTCGCTCTCTCCTCTATCTCTTATTTTATCATACTCTTTCTCCTCTATCTCCCTCTCTTTTTATTTCTCCCCCTGTCTCCCTCTCTCCTCTATCTCTCTTTTTATCTTTCTCTTTCTCCTCTATCTTCCTCTCTCTCTCTCTCTCTCCTCTATCCCTCTTTTTTTCTCTCCTCTGTCCCTCTCCTCTATTTCCCTCTCTCTCTCATTTATCTCTCTCTCTCCTCTATCTCCCTCTCTCTCTCTCTCTCTCTCTCTCCTCTATCCCTCTTTTTTTCTCTCCTCCATCTCTCTCCTCTATTTCCCTCTCTCTCATTTATCTCTCTCTCCTCTATCTCCCTCTCTTTCTCTCTCTCTCCTCTATCCCTCTTTTTTTTCTCTCCTCGATCTCTCTCTTCTATTTCCCTCTCTCATGTATCTCTCTCTCCTCTATCTCCCTCTCTCTCTCTCTCTCTCTCTCTCATTTATCTCTATCTCCTCTATCACCCTCTCTCTCTCTCATGTATCTCTCTCCTCTATCTCCCTCTCTCTCTCTCTCATGTATCTCTCTCCTCTATCTCCCTCTCTCTCTCTCATGTATCTCTCTCTCCTCTATCTCCCTCTCTCTCTCTCATGTATCTCTCTCTCCTCTATCTCCCTCTCTCTCTCTCTCATGTATCTCTCTCTCCTCTATCTCCCTCTCTCTCTCTCTTTTATGTCTCTCTTCTTTCTCATTTTATCTCTCGCCCCTCTTTCTTTCTTTTTTTTTTTAATCTCCCTCTCTCTCTCTCTCCTCTATCTCTCCCCTCTTGTCTCCCTCTCTATTTTGTTTCCCCTCACTCTCTCCTCTCTTTATCTCTCTCTCTTCTATCTCTCTGTATCTCTCCTAATTCAGTTCAGTTCAAATAAGCTTTATTGGCAGGACCAAATCCATTTTAGCATTACCAAAGCAATTTAGCGTGTAGGAGTATTTCTTTCTCTATATCTCTCTCATTATCTCTGCATATTTCTCTCTCTCTCTCTGTATATGTATATATATATATATACACTGTGCTGTATATCTCTGTAGCCCTCTCCCAGTGTACCCCCTCTCTCCTTCTCCTTTATCTCTCTCTCAGTATATCTGTCTGTTTCTCTCTTTCCTCTGTATACCTTTCTCACAGTATATATATCTCTGTATATCTCTTTCTCTCAGTATATCTGTCTGTGTTTCTCCGTATACATCTCTCACAGTATATCTCTCTGCGTATCTCTCTCGTATATCTCTCTGCGTATCTCTCTCGTATATCTCTCACAGTATATCTCTCTGCGTATCTCTCTCGTATATCTCTCAACAGTGTATCTCTCTCTCTCTCAGAATCTTAGTGTAATCTCTCTCGTATATCTCTCACAGTATATCTCT